>NW_027210718.1:0-247500 GCF_029030835.1 Brachyistius frenatus
ATAAGAAAAAGAGTAGATGAATATTTTGGAAACAATTAACAATACTTACTTTAATTTACTTTTCTAAATTCATGTTTTCTCTGGTTATAGGTGTTCATAAGATCACTGTAAACCTAACTAGGACTAACTAAGAGGGTGGGGCCAGTGGGGGCGGAGCCAATCGAGTGTGTGTGGAGGGGGCGGGGGGAGTGGAACGGGGGGCGGGGCCAAGAACAAAGCCATTGTGATGTCATCAAAGTTCCAGTTTGGAATAGTACATTCAGCTTAAGAACATCAGGCTTAATTTCCACTGTGCCCACAAGGAATATCAACAGAGATACACTTGGAAACAACAACACACCAGGTACACATATTTCTAAGCATACAAAAGATGGAAATATCTATCACCCCACCTAATTGGCAGAAAATAGGCAAAAAGTTGAATGCAGTTCAACCAAGAGTGGACAGGAGACCATCAAAGTTATATTATGTAAAGGACAGGACTGCACTTCTGAAACAAAACATGGTTCCAACCACTCCTGCTGCATGTAAAAATGTAAAGCATAAAACGGATATGGTCTCATGTGACAAACACCTTAAAAAGATTAATGCAGGTAAAACAATAGTGGACGCGACACCACCAAAGACATGTCATCTTAAAGACAGTATTTCACAAGTGAAACAACCAATTGTTAGCCCCGTTTCTCCAATGAAGCGGCCTCAGGCATCTCGACCCCCGTCACCTGCTGCATGTAAAAATGTACAGCAAAACATGGACATAGATTCACGTGATATGTACCTAAAAAACTTGAATGCAGTTAAAGAAGTGGACAGGAGTCCATCGGAGGCATGTCATCTTCAAGACAGCGTTCCACGGGTGAAACGACCGATCGTTGCCCCCGTTTCCCTAATGAAGCAGCTTCGGGCATCTCATGGCCTGTATCCTGCTGCATGCAAAAGTGTAGACTATAAAATGGATTTGATCTCATACGATAAACACCTTGAAAAGCTGAATGCAGTTAAAAAAGTAGTGGACACGAGTCCACCATTCGCATACAAACGTCAGGAAAATCTTGCACGGGCGAAGAAAGCCATCGTTCCACTCGTTTCCCCGGAGAAGCGGCCTCAGGCATCTGAAACCCCCGTCACCTCCTGCATGTGAAGGTGTGCCGCAGAAAAATAATTAAGTTTCACATGATATTAAGGTTAGACCTAAAAAAAAAAAAAAAGTTAGATGCAGCTAAACCAATAGTAAATACAAGTCCACCGAAGACATGTCGTCTTAAGGACAGTCTTGCACATTAGCCACGTAGAATAGCAGCTACACAGCCGACAGCTAAACCAAAACACATGACTACCACAAAAAAAAAAAAACAACACTCCCCTTTCAAACATTTTCCATCAACTTGCGTCTGGTGGAAACAGGTAATATTAGCATGTAAACAATATGATTCATTTAGATTTTCTCCGGGTGCTCCGGTTTATCTTATAAAACACACCGTCAAAGTCATTTGAGTTCAAAGGAGGTTTGTGAGCGCAACACACGAGGTCACAAAACTGAACCTCTGCTCTTGCTCCTCACGCTTTAGTGCATTCGACTTGCACTTTTTTTTTTTTTTTTTTTACACAACCAGCCGCTAAACCAACAAACATTTCTGCCAAAACACAGTAATTGCTTCAAAAACAGCGTAAATGCGACGTCTGCTCCGGAGCCAGAAGCGCTTCACAAAGCGAGGGAATCTGCAGAGGAGAGCCCGGGCAGATAAACAGTGGGCTGATGTCTTGAGTTTTTGGTCTTTATTTTTCTAGTTTATTGTACAAAGACCTTAAAATAGGGTTTATCATCCAAAAACCTTCACCAATGATTTAAACAGAGAGAAATATTGTCGTTATGTATGCGTTATTATGCTATGATTTTTACTGGTCTGGCCCACTTGAGATCAAAGTGGGCAGTATGTGGCCCCTTAACTAAAATGAGTTTGACACCCCTGATTTAAAGGGACGTGCAGCAGAGAAAAAAAAAAAAACTACAGTCCAGCTGTGCACAAGCTAAACTTTTCTGCCTCTTCGTTTCCACCGTTTAGGTGAAGTAATATTCCTCGAAATTGACATGCATGCAAATGTAAGTAAGTAAATCATGAAGGATAATGTGCTATGTTTTGTGTTTTGTAATTCTGATGTAATATGTAAAAATAGAACTGTTTAGGGCTAGGCTAGGCAAACGGACCTGTTGCTATTAGGCAACACCAGTGCTTAGTAGGCGCCTGGTGGAAACGGGTAATGTCACCATTCACGGGTAACATTACCAGTTTGTCCCACAAAATAAATAAATAAGCATAAATGGATGGAAATAATCAGAATACAAATAAAAAGCAATAATCCGAAAGTTGAATGTACTTGGGAAAACAATGTGGAGTTTTTTCTTCACCTGATAGCTTTCACAGTAGTGAGTTTGCGAGTGCTGACTAACCCAAAGATTGTACACTAGTGTAGGCTAATCAACTTAATGTATTCTACTCTAATAACCTAAATTCGATATTTACACTGAATTTAGATTTTGCTGAAAAAATTACAACCATGTCAAAAAAAAATAAAAGCTATTTAATGTAGTCTGTTAAAAAAGCTAAAGGTATTAATAAGTTTAAATTGATTCAAATTCATGTTTCTGTTGAATATTTTATAAATATATAATATGCATAAATAAAGTTGTATAGACTGTTTTCATCAAAAGATTTCATTTTCACTGACTATTTTGCTTACTCTGAGATGCACCGACGTCTTCCCCTCACAAACCCAGAAGGACACAAACCACGTTCTGCCACCCAGGGGGCGATATGGTATCATTTTAAATCCTGTGTCACTGCTCTGAATGTTTCGGTGCACAAACAGGTAGACGGTCTGGAGAGAGGCGCTAATCCTGCGCAAACTAACTGAACGTATGTGCTCCGATCGGTTGTCGTGGATAAATGTCGAAGGGAGAAGTGAACGCCCGGTGATCTCTTAGCACTTAAACGACGCCTGCAGCAACATTATTGATGCTCTGTTGGAGGCTCGTAGTCTTTGCGCGCTGCGACGGATCAGTTTTGGAGTGGCCAGCAGCAGTGCGCTTCATCTTGGACACGGAGACACACGGTCTGTTGGACTGACAGCATCATTTCCTTACGTTTTCATTTTGCTGTTGTTGTTTGTTTTGTTGCATGCACTTTTTTTTTTTTTTTTTTTTTTTAACACTGGCCGTTCTTCTTTTGAAGCGCATTTGGAGCTCTGATATGGGGGAAAGCGTGCGTATCGGGCAGGTATGTTTTCGCACCGTGGAACTTTAGCCTTGTACCCGCTTTCCTAGACTCCCGTCTTTGCATTTAGATTAGTATACTTTAAAGAGACCAGGTTTAAAACGACAGAAGGAAATGGCCAACGAGCGGAAGCCGCGGCTTTGTATCATGGCAAAAGGGGACAACGGGTATGGATTTCACTTGCATGGCGAGAAGGGGAAGAGCGGACAGTTCATCCGCAAAGTGGAACCTGGCTCCCCCGCAGAAGCGTCCGGACTACGTGCCGGGGACAGAGTTGTTGCGGTGAATGGAGTTAACGTGGAGAAAGAAACGCACCACCAGGCGAGTAGATGTGCATTTCATGATTTTGAGCATGTGCATTTAAGACTTATGTTACAGGACGAGCGACAGATGGCTGCGCAAAGGGTGTCTGCATCAACAGGTCACACAGGCTGATGTGTGCATCCTGACATCGTGTTGCACGGGACAGTGACGATCAGACCAGCCTGGCTCTCACGTACCCTCCTCCTTCTCCTGGCGTGATAAACCAGCTGTCTGCAAGTTATTGCTGTGAAACTCTTCAAACTTCTTGTTCAATTCGTGATAGTTTGTGCAGCACTTTTGTTAAAACCCTTTTTTTTTTTTTTTTTTTTTTTGCCATATGGTTGCACTTTCCAGTCACGTGATCCACTTCATTTAACTGACGAGCATGTGCAAATCCTTTCTTTGGAAAGACGGTACTATGATATTGTTCAAGATGTGCACTTTACTTTCTGGTGTATCTATGGTACAAATGAGCAAGCCTCTGAGGAATATTTGCATGTAGTGTCATGTACAGTGCATCCGGAAAGTATTCACAGCGCTTCACTTTTTCCACATTTTGTTATATTACAGCCTTATTCCAAAATGGATTAAATTCATTTTTTCCCTCAAAATTCTACACACAATACCCCATAATGACAACGTGAAATACAAATGTTGACATTTTTGCAAATCTATTAAAAATCAAAAACGAAAAAATCACATGTACATAAGTATTCACAGCCTCTGCCATTACACTCAAAATTGAGCTCAGGTGCATCCTATTTCCACTGATCATCCTTGAGATGTTTCTACAACTTGATTGGAGTCCACCCGTGGTAAATTCAGTTGATTGGACATGATTTGGAAAGACACACACCGTCTATATAAGGTCCCACAGTTGACAGTGCATGTCAGAGCACAAACCAAGCTATGAAGTCCAAAGAATTGTCTGTAGACCTCCGAGACAGGATTGTATCGAGGCACAGATCTGGGAAAGGGTACAGAAAAAGGTCTGCAGCATTGAAGGTCCCAATGAGCACAGTGGCCTCCATCATCCGTAAATGGAAGAAGTTTAGAACCACCAGGACTCTTCCTAGAGTTGGCCGCCAGGCCTGTATGGTAGAGTGGCCAGACGGAAGCCACTCCTCAGTAAAAGGCACATGACAGCCCACCTGGAGTTTACCAAAAGGCACCTGAAGGACTGTCAGACCATGAGAAACTAAATTCTCTGGTCTGATGAAACAAAGATTGAACTCTTTGGCCTGAATGCCAAGCGTCATGTTTGGAGGAAACCAGGCACCGCTCATCACCTGGCCAATACCATCTCTACGGTGAAGCATGGTGGTGGCAGCATCATGCTGTGGGGATGTTTTTCAGCGGCAGGAACTGGGAGACTAGTCAGGATGGAGGGAAAGATGAATGCAGCAATGTACAGAGACATCCTTGATAAAAACCTTCTCCAGAGCGCTCTGGACCTCCGACTGGGGCGAAGGTTCATCTTCCAACAGGACAACGACCCGAAGCACACAGCCAAGATAACAAAGGAATGGCTTCGGGACAACTCTGTGAATGTCTTTGAGAGGCCCAAGCAGAGCCCAGACTTGAACCCGATTGAACATCTCTGGAGAGATCTGAAAATGGCTGTGCACCGACGCTCCCCATCCAACCTGATGGAGCTTGAGAGGTCTTGCAAAGAAGAATGGGAGAAACTGTCCAAAAATAGGTGTGCCAAGCTTATAGCATCATACTCAAAAAGACTTGAGGCTGTAATTTCTGCCAAAGGTGCTTCAACAAAGTATTGAGCAAAGGCTGTGAATACTTATGTACGTGTTATATTTTCGTTCTTTATTTTTAATACATTTGCAAAAAAAATTTAAACAAACTATTTTCACTTTGTCATTATGGGGTATTGCGTGTAAAATTTTGAGGAAAAAAATGAATTTAATCCATTTTGGAATAAGGCTGTAACATAACAAAATGTGGAAAAAGTGAAGCGCTGTGAATCCTTTCCGGATGCACTGTATATGCCTAAAAATATCTGTAAATATGACTGTTGAACCGTCTCCATAAATTACATCATTAACAGACTTTGTACACCTCTGTTTGCATGTGGTGGAGTTTCACTCTGAGTCCTGGTTGGTGATCAGAAAGAAACAGCAGGCTCAGATCTTTCTTTTCCCAAGCTCACAGAAGCAGAGGGACATGAGGCACCTCTGTGTACAGTGTATTAGGTTTCTCTGTAACCTTGTTGCAGTGGAGATTAAAACAAACCTGTTGATCATCGAGTTTGAACTTGCTGCTTTTGAAAACAGACAGGAAGATGGAGTATGATATTCCTGCTCTAATACTTGTGTTTTCAGATAATGTGGTTTGAGGACATCTTAATAGTAATAGACCACTTCTGCAAACATCTCTTCTCTGCTGAGTATTTGAGAGATGTTGCTCCAAAATTGTTGTCATGTTAAATTATGTGAGGGATTGATTAAGAGCATGTTTTGAACTCTTCCTTATCTATTTTTTTTCCAACAACTCATAATTTCCTCAAAGGCTTTGTTCTGTTAGACAGTCAGAATAAAAGATTCTGTAACATTGAGACTAAAAAAAGGAAACTAATGTCCATCAAATGTTTGGTATTTTGACTAGAAAAATGGCTTTTTTTTTTCTGTGCACCACTAAGTGCCGTCCTAAGTAGAAGCAGTATAATATTTTGGTCAGTGTTTATATATTTCTACGCACACTTTGACATGGTCTGCTCATCTACGTGTCTAAGGAGAGTGTGAATGTATTACATACTTTAGAACCACGTCATAGTGTTGACTGGCTGCTTCTAAAAAGAGTTGTTAACCAAATAATGTTTGACGTGACTGGAAGTGTCACACCTCTTATTTCGTCCCTCAGGTGGTTCAGCGGATCAAAGCGGTGGACGATGAGACCAGGTTGCTGGTGGTCGACCAAGAGACGCACGAAAGCCTGCGCAGCCTGCGCCTCACAGCCACAGAGGAGATGGCCGTTCTCGGGACGGGGCTTCCTTCCTCCTCTTCCTCTCCACCAGCCTCCCCCTCCCCGGCACCGTCCTCGACTCCATCGTCCCCCACCAAGAAGCGGGAGAACGGCTCGGTGTCCAAGCAGCCCATCACGCGGAGCGGCCAGGTGCAGAAGCCGACCAGGAGGTCACCGTCAAAGGCTGCCAAGAAGGTAAGCCCTCCACCACTGCAGGACATGTGGGATTAAAGAGTGATGGTCGACATTGTTACAGTCATGGTCGTCATCTTTAAACGTTTTCACCTCATCATCAGCACTGCACTCATTTTGACATTTTGGAAATCCTCTCACTGGCCTTTCTTGATTGGAGTTAGCAGAGAGATTGAAGCCACTCTCATGTCAGCCAGGCACCTCTTAGCTAATGTATGTTGAATCTTATTTATTTTATATTGGTTTTTACACTCTATTTAAAAACCAAAGTGGGAAAACATGTTGTGGTGCAGGAACTTATTGGAGTCGGTTGCCTGGCAACCTAAGGCTGAAGATAAGATTCCAGAAAATGACTCGTTGGAGATGCGTCATATTACTTTGTGAACTTTTAAAATGCTGGTATGCATGTTTAAAAAAAAAAAAAAAAAACTTTTCAGAGACTAGGCTAGCTGCTCTCCCTGTCGTCAGTCTTTGTGCAGAGCTAAGCGCCTGTAAATTGTAGCGTCACATTAACATACATGCTCCACGCTGGCATCAATCGGGGTAACAAACTAAGACGGAAAACAGGGGGAAGCAGCTGGCTTTGCTCCATCCAATGGTAACAAAATCCACCTACCAGCACCTCTTAAGGATCATTAACAGACATGTTGTATCTTAAGATATTACCATCAATTCAAAAACCAAAGCGGAAAAACAACAGGCTGTGGTGCAGTAATTTCCTGGACTCGGTTGCCTGGCAAGACTTAAGGAAATGTTTTGTTTGAGATATATCCAATTCATTTGTAAGCTGTAGAAATGCTGGTACGTCTGATTTAAAAAAAAAAAAAAAAAAAAAAAAGTTTAAACAGAAGCTAGGCTAGGCTTCTGTTTCCTGTAAATTATAGCTTCATATTTATCATGCGTACACAAGAGTGGCATCAATCTGTGGCATCAAACTATTCTTTGCAACGTGAAGTTCTCTTGTGTCATTTAAATTGGTCTCATCATTGTGTTGAGTGGATGTAGCATAAAGTCTATAAACTGTCACTGATATCTGTCCCGCAGTTACAGCAATATGGTTTATTTTTGTCAACGTAAACTTCCTCCTCTTCTTCCTAAGTAAACCAACAAATACCCATCGCCTAGCCTACAAACACCAGCTTTCTCAGGCACTGGAGATTTGTCTACTCCCATACACAAGAGGTAAAAATACTTAACGCATTAGCAAGCAGATTGCAGGTTGTGAGTCACGTCTTTGAACAGATTCTCCTCAGCTCAGACATGCTTTCACGCCAGACTTCTAGTTGTTTTGCCAGTTTAAGATTAGATTAGTGGAGTTATGCAGCCTTTAATGCGTGCACGTGAGTTGTGCGCCTGCTTATGGATGTGGGCATCCAGAGGGGATAACAAAGCTACCCGAGAGCATTCCAGATGTTGTGCTAGAGGTCGAAGAGGATGTGAAAGGTCAAGAGGGTGGGACCTGGCACGTGTTAGGAATCTGTCAATGGAGAATGTAGTGACTCTTCAGGAAAAGAAATTCACAGAAATTGTTAAAAAAAAAAAAAGATGAATATAGAGATTTTCTGAATGCCTGTATTTTGTCGGTATCCCATTTATTGTGAAATGACGTTTCAGAGTGAGTCTTTACAGGACAAATGTATTACCTTCTTTCTCTGTTTATTTATGGTTGTGTAACACTTAGTAAGCATTTGATATATCTATGTTTTCATTTTTTTGGGAATCACTGTTTATTATTATTCCGTGTTGACATGGAAAGCAGGATGTGTTTCCGGACGCTCTGTCTCTCGTGGAACACAAAGATCTGATCGGATTTGGTTTCACATGGTCCCTATCAGGGAGACGAGGCAGTTCAAATTCTGCTTTCTGCATTTACACATGTGTTTTCACTTAGGTTTGCCCTGCCAATATATGAGCAGCTCTCAGGCACTATTTCTACTAGAGCAGTGACAGGGCCAATCAGTTAAATCTTAAATGTGTGCGTGTCTTTGTTCTGTTCTGGCTTTGTGACCTGTGTGGAGAAATCCCAGTGCATTGCGGGGTCGGATCGGCCCAGCTAGGTTCAGGAAATGTTTAGAGGTCTCTTGTTTCTCTCTTGGTCTTAATGACTCTAATGAAAGAGTGGAAAGAAGGCGAGCCAAGAGGCAGCAGCAGCAAAATAAGAAGCAAGAAAATTGGAGGACAATGTAAGAGCTGCTGTTTGAGGTCACACTTGTGCTGATTAGAGAGTGAGGACGGATGAAACAACTTCATTTACACAGGGACTGTGACTGAACATCAGCCACCTCCGGCTCGGGCTCAACTGTCACTCGATTGATGTGCGTAGGGTTGCAGAGGTATGTCTGTATCACGGCGTACAGACCTATAAAGACTGATGGTTATCAAGCCACACGCAAATGTTTATTCCCGGAATTGGGAAAAAAAAAAAAAATGCAACCAATGGAGATCAGACTCAGCAACTGGTGCCACACACAAACATACAGTGGAGAAAAAAAAAAAGAGAAAAAGTGATCAAAAATCAGCGTGGGGTAACTTTGGATATTCAAAAAATGTGGGGTTATCTTAAAGGATGGATATCCAGTTTGAAAAAAAATGTGGATGCAAAGTGGTTTCCAAAGGAGGAAACGCATTCAACATCTTTGAGTATCCCTCTGATGGTAAAAGGATGTGTCCCGTTTGTAATGTTAATGCATAACGAAAATAATGGGTGAATGTTTAAACATCAATTTTAAAATAGAAAAAAAAAATGTCTTGGCTCTCTTCGACATCTTCCTTGGCTCAGGGGGGCTGACATGTGTGTGTGTGTGTGTGTGTGTGTGTGTGTGTGTGTGTGTGTGTGTGTGTGTGTGTGTGTGTGTGTGTGTGTGTGTGTGTGTGTGTGTGTGTGTGTGTGTGTGTGTGTGTGTGTGTGTGTGTGAGACTTTGAGGTCCTTTATAGACAGCAGCATTCTGGCTGGAAAGTTTCAACTTGGCCTATATCTTTGTTCCACCAAAAAAAAAAAAAAAAGATTTTATTCCTTTAACTGTAACTAATTACAAAACAAATTGTGAAATACAGTGAACCCTCGCTATAACGCGGTTCACCTTTCACGGTCTCGCTGCTTCACGGATTTGCATTGTGCATTGTGTTCTGCATTCTGATTGGCTAAACAGTCTCTCCGCTTCTTCTCTACCTGTTTGTCAATAACGTTGCGGTTTAATATGTACACGTACGTAAAACAGCTTGCCAAATTAAAAATAATCGATGGTGGCATGTCGGTTTATAAGAATCTTTTTGCCCAGAAGAAAAAAGAGCGACAACAACTACCGATAACTATGTTCTTCTCTCGAAAAACCACACCTGCACCGCCGGCTTTAGAAGAAAGAACCGCTGCAGAGCGGAGTCAGGATGCAGCAGCTCAGTCAGAAGAGCAGTGAAATACACGAGTCACTATTTGTCCTACTGTACTTTGTATTTGTTTTCATAATCATTTTTCATTTCCTCCCGTTCTAATCCAATGACTCGGGTCGCAGTGGGGCGGTGCCGATCTCAGCAATTTGAAGCCTTCAGTTCGTATTGATGATTAAAATTATTATTTTACAGTACAGTAGTTATTTGTAAAAAAAAACATTTATACAGTACTTTTATTTGTTAAACAAATGCTTGGGCCTGTAAAAAGGTTTTGTTCTTTGGTTTCAATGTATTATGGAGTATTTCATTGTATAATAATTGTAAAAAAAAAAAAAAGGTTACTACTTCACGGATTTCACCTATCACGGTCTCTATTTGGAACGTAACCCCCGCGATAAACGAGGGTTCACTGTACACTTATATTCTCTGAGACAGATATCATGCCGTGGCAACTGCACTTGTCTGTAAAGTGTTGGACATCTCTGTTTCCTGTCCCATCTCAAAGGAGCTGCTCCATTAGATAGGCACACTCAGTATTGGCACAGCATGCTGAAACAGCATGTTTTGTCTGGTGTAGTGGTCAATCGTCCATGTGGTTCGCAACAAGCTTTGGCAATCAATGCAGAGTATTTACCACAACAAACGCAGAGGGGGAGGGGGGAAACGGATTGATCGGCAATCAAACCATGAATCCCCGAGAGAAAAAATAAATAAATAAAAAAAAAAACTAGCTAAAGACAATTTATTATTTGTCTAGATTTGACAGCTGTAGAAGTCAATTCACTTTGCTCAATTTCACTTTGCTCACTCTGCCAAACTGCTGACAGCAGTCAATTTCTCATCATGTTGTATTTGTTTAGGGAAGGAAGGAGACAAGGGAAAAGGAGAGTTGGAAATGAAAAACTTTGCAAAGTAGTGGCGTCACACAGCGAGGGCCGATGATATGGTAGATCAGGGGTGTCAAACTCACTTTAGTTAAGGGGCCACATACTGCCAGACCAGTAAAATCATAGCATAATAGCACATACATAACGACAACATTTCTCTATGTCTAAATCATTGGTGAAGGTTTTTGGATGATAAACCCTATTTTAAAGGTCTTTCTACAATAAACTAGAAACATAAAGACCAAAAACTCAAGACATCAGCCCACTGTTTATCTGCCTGGGCTCTCTGCAGATTCCCTCGCTTTGTGACGCGTTTGACGTCACACTGTTGACGTCAATAGTCAATTGACTGTTTCTGAAGCAATTACTGGATCGATTAAAAAAAAATTTAAAAAAAATTACAAAACGTTTGTACTCATAAACCTCCATATTCTCATAGAAATGCAATGTATGTCTTTCTGTAATTTTCACACTTAGCAAAGTCATCCGGCGGGCCGAGTTGGACCCCCTGGCGGGCCGGATCCGGCCCGCGGGCCGTATGTTTGACACCCCTGTGGTAGATAGATGCTTGGCACTGCCTTTTCCTGTGCCAGTATGTCAGTGATGGTATGAAGGTGTGTGCACATACGTGGATAACTGTATATTAACTTATCTGTATGTTTTCAACACCTTCCCCCACCCTGCTGAGAATTCCATATTGTACATCTGAATAC
Organism: Brachyistius frenatus; assembly: GCF_029030835.1. Classification (NCBI taxonomy): domain Eukaryota; kingdom Metazoa; phylum Chordata; class Actinopteri; family Embiotocidae; genus Brachyistius; species Brachyistius frenatus. The sequence goes on from NW_027210718.1 coordinate 11,735, forward strand.
CAAGCTGACAAAGAACTTGGCTGCACAACATGCTCCCACTGTTTTATTTTACCGTGCTTTCGATTCCATTTTATTTGACTTTAAGCAGATTTGCATATATATAACTATATATAAATATAGTATAACTGTAAATAAATAACAAAATATATAAGTAACTCAGGTTTTCAGACTGTGAGGTGGTCGCCGGAGAGTTGAGGGGGTGATGCAGAGCGACACATGAGCGAATGTGGAAGGAGAAAGTCAGGGGGCGTTACTTTAAGTTCTCTTCAGTATTAGCGTAATCAGGAAACCAGGAACTGCTAATAGCTAATATGCACAATTTCAAATGTAACATTTTGCCAATATGTGAACAAATGCAAGCCAAAACAACAACAAAAAACTGTTGACAGCTAACTAACTCCATGACAACACTATACTTCCTGTTTACGTCCCCCAAAATCCCAAGTTATTGGATGTTGAGGGGTGAGGAGAGAGGCGAGAGGAAAGGGAGGTCCCACAGTGTCAGACTTTGAAAACCGCTGCTGTAAAGGGAATATCAGGACTGTGACAGTCTTACAATATGGAAAATATGTCATTTGGCTCAAATACCAAGATTTTATGTCAGAAGCCTTACAGCGTGTTTTCTTTCTCCTCTTCTTACATTTCTGCAACTACAGATACAAATGCCCTGAGATGAGCACATGGACTGTACACACACAACCAGGCAGAAGAAACATTGTTAAACATGAACATTTCTACAATTATAATCACTTGCATGTTTCCCAATAAATATCCCCACCAGAGGTTTTGTGTGTTTGTGCGCGTGTTCCCTTCGTTACATGACACTGCCTGTATTTTTTCCTCTGTTTTACGGCCTCTCATCCCCCCCCGGTTTCTTTTTTGTTGCATTCCTCTCATGTTTACTTCCTTCTTGATTTGTGATGCAGCAGTGAGAGTCGAGACGTCGACTTGCTGTTTCTCTATGTGTGCGTACACTGCAGTTTTAACATCACACGCAAACAAGACAAACAAATGAACGAAGATCATTTTCTCTATTTTCCTTGAACATTTCCATCAGTTCAGTCATTGTCGGTCTCCAAGCCGATGTTCAGGCCTTAACAGTTCATTACTGTTGACATCAACCACCACAATGCTTAATTATACAACCTTATACAAGCCCGGTAAACATAAGGGCTGTTTTGTTGTTATTGGGGGGGCCTGAAGATCTGAAGGTCGACATCAGAGAGAAATGTCATCGAGCATCATGTTCATTTTTCAAGTAAATTAAAGTGGGCTCCATAAACTGACATGAACCACAGAATACAATGAAATCACTTTAAAGACATCTCGTCTTGCTGCTCTCTCTGACAGGACCAGAGAAAATTGTTTTCAATTGAGGCATAAGCTCAGCACAGTCATTTTCTTAGCTTAGTCTTTCAAGTTATTTTCTGTCCACTTTCTTGCTCAATCATTTGCTTTTAGGCACAATGGCACCCAGCGGACTGCATCGAATACATTTAAGAGACACGATTATTGAATCTGCCTGAACCTGTTTTAAAGAGAACTTCAAGGACAGGAACAATATGAGTCGGAGATGTATCACCTTACCACGAGGCACACCTCAGGTGTCAGTGCTCTGACACACACACACACACACACACACACACACACACACACACACACACACACACACACACACACACACACACAAAAGCCTGAGATAACGTGTTAGGTGTCACTTTCTCCCCAGAACCTTTTTTTACAGGCGCACACACAAACATGTATGCTCTCACACACACACACATATACACACACGTTGCTTTAATCTGTGTCAACCTGGCTAAATAGTTTCACCCACATTTCCAGCAGAATTTGTGTCTTTCCGTCTTTACTGTGCTCCTAATTGCATAAACTGAACTTTGTAATCATCTGTAATTAGCATTAGCTCATCATCTGGTAATGATAACAGAATATCAAAACAAGAAATCAATCTAACACAAATATGGGCCGTCCTGAACTCAACCGGCAGATGTAATCTCATCAGCCACATGTGTGAACAGTTAGTAAGTGGACACCCAACATAGAATGGTTTTTTTTTGTTTCCATCTAAATCTAGTTAACTATCTAACTTTATATGACTTTAAAGTGTATCATATATTATTTATACACAAAATTATGTTCAGTGAAAGTTCATATTTCACATTCATTGTACAAAACCGAGATTATTCGACGTTGCACTAAACTAAAGGGGTTTGTCGAGCAGATTTAAAAGTAAGAGAGACTAATTCAATTGTTGCGAGTGGGTCGAAAGCAGCTGAAAAGTAGTGAAATACAGAGAGAGACATGGTCCGGCCTCGTGTGTAGGAAATGACTGCGTTTTGGAGAAGATATTGTTTCTAATGACCTCCTCTCCCACCTCTTCATGGCCTGAATGTTCCCTCTGTTGGTGGTGAGACCTCCACCGCACACATAAACATATTGTGGTCTTTTGTTCTTCTTTCCAGTCCTGCCGCACTCCTGGCTGGTTTAGCACCGGGCTTGTTGGGAAGTACACAGAAAGGCATTGCTATGGCGACGGTGGGCATCCGAGCTACCCGACTGCGTAGTGTGCAGGAAAGATACACGTGGAAAAGATTCTGCAAAATAAAAGGATCGATGTAGAAAATATGAAAAGAGAGGCGGGAGGAGAAAGAGCTTTTGCAGAAACGTGCAACTGATCTGCAGCACAAGACGTAATGTCTGTTGCACCTATTTTCAAGAACTTGCCAACACGGCGCAGTCAGACAGAAATTAATATGAACCAGCTGCTGTCGCCCAGATGATTGACCCTGCTGCTAACATACAAGGCTCCACGAGAACAGCACTTTGTGTTTTAATAAACGTCACTACATCATGTTAAGGATTTTGAGGGGCCTTCTAAAGATCATCTGCTCTCGATAAAGCGAGCGCGCGCACACACACACACACACACACACACACACACACACACACACACACACACACACACACACACACACACACACACACACACACACACACACACACATCTGTTAAAACAGTTAGAGAGGAGGGGGGGGTGTTTGTGGAGGTGGGCTGCATGTGTGCATGAGTTTAAACGTTTGCACGGTCAATAATGTAATACAGCTTTGTTTAATGCGTGAAGATTCAACATGTTGTATTTTTTTATTCAGTATGCGTGTCTGCGCTGACACATGCAGGTTTATGTGCATATTTGTGCACAGCTACGAGAGGACACACGTGCATCACAGGTGGTGAAACCTAACAGATTCTGATTTCCATCTAAACATCAGCCAAGACTAAACAAGACAAACATGAGGCAGACGTACACGAGAGAATCCTAACAGTTTACACAGAAACCTCCTGAAGAAAACTTCAAGAAAAATACATACGCATGTCCAACGTGTTAAGACTCAGTCCTTTTTTGGAAAATACAAATTGTGGAAGTGGTTTGAGTGAGAGAGATCTGCGTGAGAAAATCATTATTCCTTGTTTGGTACTCTTTAAATGCCCTTTTGGGTTTTTGGTCTTCGTCTCTGCTCGCTAAAAAAAATTATCACCTCGGGCTATTACTTTTTAACAACAGAAAATGAGATGACGCTCAGCCCCGACTCTGTAGGATTCCTATCTCTTCCTCGTCCAGTTCCCTGGCGGAATTTGTCATTTTGCCGTTGATAACAGAAAAAAGATGCCTGTCAGCTCCAATGTAACAGCACATAGCACAGGAGTAGTCTGGAGATTGTAAGCCATGTGGGACAACAACAAATAAGAAGAAGTGAGGGGTGGGTACTTGTTGCTCTGATTAAACAAGGCATTTGAGGTCATGTGTGATACTGAAATAAAGAATGTTACTGTGCACACGTTGGTTAGAGTGAGTGAGTGTGCAATCATGTTACGAACATCTGGAGCTGGGGTACAAGACCCCCACCCCCTGCTTTGAATACCAATGTTGTTACATCAGGGGTCCTGATCCAGTGCGTGTGTGTGTGTGTGTGTGTGTGTGTGTGTGTGTGTGTGTGTGTGTGTGTGTGTGTGTGTGTGTGTGTGTGTGTGTGTGTGTGTGTGTGTGTGTGTGTGTGTGTGTGTGTGTGTGTGTGTGTGTGTGTGTGTGTGTGTGTGTGTGTAGGATATGGAAGAGTTACGAGTGGGGAACGATGGTGTATGTTCGCATGTCGGGGGAATTAAAAAGACAGAAAGGCGAGTGGAGTTAGTAAGGAGGGTATTGTCTGAGAGACGTGAACAACTGAGTGTATTGTGTTAAAAGTGTGTGGGTTGGCGTGTGAGAGTGAACACAGTTGTGTGTTTCTATGTATTATCTCACATGCAGAGTTGATAACATATTCAAATGTTTCCCATGTTAATCCAGAGGATGCTGACCTGACTGTTTGTCTGCAGACGTACAAAAATAACACATTTTGTAAGTGTGTTATTGTTTAAATTACAGGGGGGAGGGGGGAATCGTTACATTAGTTTAATAAAAACAAGCCCATTCAGCGTTTGATGGTAGATCTGCATATCTTTAACCCTTAAAGGTTAAGATATGCAGGTAAAGCTCTGATTGAGAAAAAAAAGGTCCCCAAATTTATTCAGTAACAGCTGCAAAACTGTAAAGCCAAAATGAACTACCTCAGGTTCTATGTGTAAGAGACACTTGGGAAAATGTTTAACTATGGTAAGTGTTATTCTTATCAGAAGGCCAGAGTGAGATTTGATAAACTCAAGAAAAAATTATAAAAAAATAAACATTTCTACATCAGCCTAATCAACGCTGTCATTAACAGCCTCGTGAAAATGAGTCAGGAAACACTTTTGTAATTGAACCTGTTCTTAATTGCAACTCTACCAAATATGAAGCAACAGAAATGAAGCAAAACAAAACTACTTCCATTTCAGTCGTAGGAGAACGAGGCAGCCTGTTCAGTGAACCTGCCACGTTTGGCAACGTTTCGAAAAATGATGGTTGTGTTTTCATGAGATAAGGCCTGATCCCCCGCACATGGTCTAATGTCATCACGTCGACATTGTAAGAGTTGCAGACACAGATCTTGATTGGTTTATCTCCTATCGTTCACCTTTCCCCTCTCAATTGTGACGTACCTGAAGGCTCTGTCCTCGGCCCCCTTCTGTTTTGTTTCTACATGATTCCTACTGCTCGAGTAGTACCATTTCTCGAACATGTAGCTGTATTTTTCTCTAAAATCAGGAGTAACCTGCTTGAGGCTTTAATAGCCGCTGCTTACATAACACATCTACATCTTGAGTTTCATTGTGGGTAAAGTAGGCCCTAAGTTTAGGTAACAACAAATATTGTCTGAAGTAAAAAAATTAAAAAAAAACTATGGTGTTGCTGCATGAAATTAAACAGTCTGACAATGTTAAAGGAGTACACAGCTAAATCAGCGGATTTCTTTTTTTGGGGGAGGGGGGGTATAGAGGGTTGGGGGGAGGCGGGGCAGCAAACAAAATCCTTTTTGTAATATTCTGTTTATTTTTTAAACTATCTAACTTTTAAAGTGCTCCATGGTCTGGCTTCAGCATACCAGTGATCGATTTAATAGTGGATGTTGATAGTTTCAACCTATACATGTATTTAATACCACTGAACTTCAGATCCTGCAGCAAAGCTCTGCATCAGTCTCCTGACTTAGACTTGAATCTAATGGAGACTGTGCGTTTGCTTTCAGGGCCCCCAAACTACTTTCTTGAATTCTCCACTTAAAAGTAATGTTTATAATGTTTTCTGTATTAATGTGCTTTGTAATGTTCTGTGCCTTTGCTCAGAGCATTTTGTAAACAAATGTAATGGTTATAAAGAAGTTCATTATTTCTTTAATGATTTGTCATTGTTATCATCCAAGTCATAAGTATATGGATTAGGAAGCTGTAACATATCTTAACTGAATCCTTCCTATCTAAAAATGCGATGCAATTAAGATGCTTGACCCAAATCCTCAACATCATTTATAGTTTGCACTACTTTTGTAGAGCTCTTACTGGGTCAGGAAAACAGGCCTGCCATCAATCATCAACGCTCGTTTTTTATTTAGGATTTTAAAGGTCTATTCCACTAAATAACGTCTGTTTGGGAGTCATACACTGCATTCTGCTTCTCTATCTCCATTTTCTTAATCTCATCTTTTAAATATCAGTTGTTGGATGTGGGAATATTAGAGCAGTGTAGGTCGGCTGCAGCCATGGTGAAGATCGATCAATGTGCTGCCCACACAAAAGCACTGCCAACAAATAGGAGAGACAGAAAAAGAGACAGAAACACTGTAAACACAGAAAACTCAAAAGGCAGAAAACAAGAAATTCTTCTTTGCTGTAGCACATCACTGCTGATCGAGAGGTCTTTGAAAATAGTGACGAGAGCTTTGCACCCAGTGTGTTGTGATGCTGATGATGATGTGGCGAGCAGAGGCACACTCCACTTCAGCCTCACTGTCAAAACTTGTGCTGTTTCACAAATTCGTTCCTTCTCCTGACCAGTCATTATGTTCAGTCCCATCACATATTTCGTTAGTAGCTGCTGCACTCACAGCTGCGAGCCAACACACATTCCCACACATTGATCCATGCAGTGTTCACACATTTATAAAAAAAAAAAAAAACACACTCAGCCGTTTGTTTCTGGTGTCCCTCTGACCCTGCTCCGTTTTGCTCGACTCACACATCTTGGATCAGTTTAATTGCAGCCGTCCTTTGCTGTGTCTGTGGGGGTCGACTAGATGTAATGGGAGAGGGGCTTCACATCCCTGTGGATCAACCGGGAATTCTGAAGATGTTTGAGTAACACTTGACAAATGACGGGAGGAGGTGTAGTTTAAATGTGTTTGAGGTGAGGTTAGTATTCGTTCAGATATGAGCAGGGATGTGTGTGGCGTGGCAGCAGACAGGAATCCCCTCTAATTGATTCATTATGCATTGGACAGTGGGAATGACAAATGTATCTGCTCTCTGAATGTTTATGTAAATCTTTGTTTCGGTCTAAGCGATGAGGCCCCCGACCCCAGACCGTATCTTTACCCCTCTGGGGCCCGCCTTGTCTAAATACACTCACATATAGGCTTCAAACTAATGATTATTTACTCTATAAAGTGACTTACAGATTATTTTTCTATTTTTGGATAATTTATATTTATAAAAATGTCTGAAAAATAAATGTCCATCTCCTTTTACCTGATTGAAATGGGACCTCATTAAAGGTTTTGTAAAACTAACAAGACGTTGGAACCAGAGATCTGGTACATTTTAGTTAAAAAAAAAAACATTTACGAAACTGGAGAAAACAGGAAAATCGTTGCCCATAAATGTTAAACCCACAGATAAATCAATGAATCAACTAACTTGTTGAGCTTAACTCACATTCAAACATTTTTTGCACACCGAGTTGAGAAAAAACACAGCAAATCCACCACCTCCAAGGGATGAGGGATATCTGCCACGCACTGATAACGGGGGCGCGGACACACACACAAACATTACATCACCAACGTCACCAACTGACATCCTGTCACATACGAAAAACAGACAGTGAGAGACACTCGCGCGATTTTGACAGGAGGAAAAAAAATATTTTTCAAATCTGAATATAGATTGAAATAATCAGAGAATGGGAGGAGTACAATAGGAGAAACAAGCTATGTTAACATTAATAAAGTCGCTACCTCCTCCGGCACATGACTGCTCAACATATCAGCATGCCAGCAGCCCACACAGTTGAAACTGACATTTAAATGCAAAGAGGTAGAAATATTATTTCATGCTGAAAAGACTGAAGCGTGAGATGTGGAGAGAAAATACGAGAGTAAAAGAGTTAAAGCATCCGAGCAGAAAGAAGACGTGGAATGGCATGGCATGGAGGGCGGAGGGATGAAAGGCAAAACAAACGGGAGGTTAAGGAAGAATGAAGTGTAGAAAAATAGCGAGAGACAGATGGAGAAAAGATATAAGGGGGGTTTAAACCACCTGTTGAGAAGCCTTGTCCCCTGTCTCTCTTTCTTTGCATAGTTTCACGAATCTCATGATGTGCTCGGAGCGTGAAAATGAAACAGACGCAGAAGGGAATGATGGTCTCACCGTGATTGTACAGAACGCCTCTGGAAACTGACACTGAGCTTGATTTTGGTAAAACCGGTCAATCAAAATCCAATTAACTTCTTACAGGAGGAAGCTGTGCCCCGCGGCTCGCAGCACATGTACATTTGTTTCAAAAGACAACCTGTCGTCAAGAAAGACAGTGAAATACACACGCATGTCCTTAATGTAAAATGACCTACAATTACTGTATTTTTTTAATTGTACAAAATAAAAAGCTTTTCTATCTGGTAGTAAAAGTACAGCTTCTTTTCTCTTTGGCGGCACCTATGGCAATAAAAAGGTAATTGCAGCTGTATTTTTGGACTTCACCTCCCAGACATCCAAACAGTGTCGTCTGTGTGACGTCAGTCAGTTGATGGTTGAAGAGCGACCTTGTTGCCTGTCGCCTGCTGGGTGATTGGAAACGCATCACCAAATGTGCGCTGCTTGTGATTTTTCTCGGGAACGTTACCACCGACACCCAGCCGGTTAAGTTCGCAGTACAAACACAGGGGCTAAATAAAGTGAGGCTTCAGCCCCGCAGCTTCGCAGATAGCCTGACAGTCGAGCTGCAAACATCTTCAGCAGGTGTTAAATGACACAAAATATCAACGTCCATGCACGCTTCATCGGATAATTAGGGCAGCAGCTTCTTTTACAACGAATTATATACCCCTGCAGCACTTTCTTGAAGATTATGTCAGCGAATTCAAGGCTCAGCAGAGTCCTTTACAAGTTATAAGAAGCAACATAATGGAGAAATTGATATGAGGAGTTGGAAAGCAAAACACAATGGCAGCCTCCCTCAGAGGAAGGAAGGCATGAACAAGTTGACTTGAGTTTCTTACTCGAATTTCAAATGGTCATTTAGACATGATTTTTATTGGTGCTATTGACTTATCTGACTGCAGGGCCATGTGACAACAGCACATGCAGAGTCACAAACAGAGGAATAACTGGCACAAGTCTGGCTTTGATTTTTATTGTTATTTTTTTTACAGCATATCATCTACTTATGCTCTCACTAGTTTATTTTGACATTACAACCAAATCAGAGTGTTATGCTCTAAAGTTTGTTTTTAGAACAAATAGTTCTACATTGTTGGAAATATGCTTTGCTTTCTTGCCAAGAGTTAGATGACAAAATCCATACCACTAAATGGAGCTGGTCTCGCTGCCAGTTAGCTTAGCATGAAGCCTGAAAACAGAGGGAAGCTGCTCGCCTGGCTCCGTCCAACTGTAACAAAACCTGCCCACCAGCACCTCTAATGCTCACTAAGGAACATGTTAATCCTATTTATTTTAATCGCAATGAAAAACTAAAAAAAAAGTGTAAATATGTCAGTTCACTGTTTTACAGGGCAACAATTCCTTGTCTGAGACCGGAGACTTGATAAATCGCCCCCACTCCCCCCACCCCACCCCCCCCTCCGCCCCAACAAATAAATAATAAAATACATAACCCCCCTGTAAAATGGCAAATTAACCTTTTTCAAGCCTGATTATGTACAGTAAACAAACAACATGTTAATGTGTTCATTCATGAGCTTTGGACCTGCTGGCATGCAGGTTCAGTTTTTTGGGACAGAGCCTGGCTTGCTGTGCATAACATGAGGGGGGGATGGGAGGGGGGGTCAATCTATTTATTGTACTCTAAAGATGAGAGCAAACCATAGTTGTTCAACAGTCAAGCTAAATTTGCGTTAAAAAGCAGAAGTTCAACTTTAAAAATCTGATAGTGGCCGACAAGCCTGAATTTGTGCATTGAGTCCAAGTTACTATGACAAACTTTGTAGATCTGTGAGGAGAGGAGAGTTTAAAAAATTTGATCCGTGACAGTATATCAGTTTTCCAATCTGATCATGTTGCTGCTTGGCTCCAACTTTCTCTTTCCATATTTTGTTCCAGTAGTTTCACTCACATTTGTACACATTCTACCTTCGACACTCCTGTCTCTCTTTCACTGGCTGGTGAATTATGATCTCAGGAAACACTAAAACAGCAGGTACAGCACGTCACACACACACACACACACACACACACACACACACACACACACACACACACACACACACACACACACACACACACACACACACACACTGCACTGCAGCTGAGCAGGGGACTTTGTAAACAGATCTCAGCAGGCCTGTCCTGCTAGAACAGCACTGGACACACAAACCAAACACACACACACACACACACACACACACACACACACACACACACACACACACACACACACACACACACACACACACACACACACACAGCTTCCCCTCGTATCACAGAGCTCTTACGCAATGCAGCACAACACCAGTGGGGGAAAAACTGTTAGTTATCGAGATCTCTGGCCAGTCTTCACGTTCTCATGTTCTCTCTAGCTCTGCTTTTCTTCCTCTCCTTCTCTGCCTGCCCTCTTTCTCTTTTCCGGTGCTCATTCCTGTCGCTTATTTTCCTAAACCCCCCCCCCCCCTTTTATTTTCATTTTTACAGGCTCCAAATCCCTCTCTGCTTCTCTCCAGTTGCCTGTCAATTCTGGGGCTTTTTCTGGTTCCCCTCCTGTCTTTCTTTCTCGCCCACTGTGGATCGGCCAGATCTTCTCTTCTCTGATTGAGCAACACTTGAAGCAGCTGCATGTGAGACTTACGGACACGCACACGCACACATACGCACACACACACACACACACAGACACACACACACACACACACACACAGTTTAAGGGCAGGGCTGTCATGGCCAGAAAAGCTGAGACGCAGCAATTTTCTTAATTTGTTAAAGACCATTTAAATGATCCTCACATGGGTTCTGCTAAATCATCTGAAAACGTGAAGTCGTTGCATTACACTGTCACGCAATGTCAACAAACGATTTAAATCTGCATAACCATAGATAATATGCAGTATGTATGTCCATATGTTTCTTTTACCTACTCAAGAGTTACCCGACATGTTTTACGGCCTCTGACAGACAGCACTGGCTCCTCTGCTGTCTCCATGGCAACTCGTTCTCAACCATGACATCAGCAAAAGTCCCATGTGCTGCTGTTTGTTTGTACTGTCACGCAACATCAGCAACATTTCCATTCAGAGCTCCATTTTTAATTAGATTTCAGGTATCGCAGATAAACTCGCTGCAGCCAGGAAGTGTGCGCTCGAGGGAGTTTCAATCAGCTGTAATGTATTTGTTTATTTTCTGTTAAACCTGACGAAGGTAAATCAAGATAATGACATATCTGATGACCCCTCAAAACGTATCACCATGGAGAGTTCAAAACTAACATTCACAATTTAACTAAAGACAACTTCAACCGCCGTCACTCGAAAACATATCTATCTATCTATCTATCTATCTATCTATCTATCTATCTATCTATCTATCTATCTATCTATCTATCTATCTATCTATCTATCTATCTATCTATCTATCTATCTATCTATCTATCTATCTATCTATCTATCTGATAATGTTTTCAGTCTGTTTATCTCACTTCAGTCATTTTTATTGTAGAAAAATGGGATAATGAAGCAGACATACTGTTCAGACAGTCAGAAACACTGTCAGAAAAATATATATGAAACGTTGCATGCATCTGGCAATTGCTATATTGCCACACAAAATTGTACAATACTATACTGTATCAATCATTTCACCCTCCATAAGTAATACTTATAATAATGCAATTAACATGTTATCCGATGCAACATTATGCTTCCATCACTTGGATGTTTACTACAGGGAAAGATCACTTGTCAGAAAGTGAAGAAATTGTCAGCTGCTAATGGCATACACGGGACGGTATTCTCCAACTTAATTGATATTTTAATGCAGCAGAAATCAGTGTTTTCAGTTGTTTTGAACACTGTAGGCTTATGATCATTTCTGCACAACAGGCCCAACTGGAAAACAGGCTGTCAACTCCAAATTAATTTTTCCAAGCTGCGACATTATAATGGCAAACTGGGATACAGTTTTTAGGTCATGGAAGGACTCTGGTCGAGTTCTGGAAAGTCATAAAAAATTATGCCAGGGCCATGGAACAAAAACTGACGAATGCACTTTAGCTGAATTGCAGGTTGGATTTTAACTCACAACGCTTTCTTGTTTGTGAAAGTGCCATCCGTTGACTGACTGACTTCTACAACTTATCTTTTATTTCACCTTTTACTTGCATTCTGTAATTTGTTATCTTTGGTCAATAGATGGTCATTTATCAACGAAGGAGGGTGTGTTTGCAGGAAGAAGACGTTTAAATGAAAATAGATTTTATATGTGGCCACATCTGCTTTTAGCAAACCAAATTCAGCAGGAAAAACTGTGTTGTTTTTTTTTACACGGGGCTCAAAGGAAACTAGGCTGGTTTATTAGAATGGGGATATTAAGTTTAAAATAATCTGCTATGTGAAGCATATAAGTGAGAGCATTGTTCTGAAAATGCTTACACGCACGCACATAGACTGGATTTAAAGTTCTTTGGAGCTAATCAAGGCATGTATAACAGCATCGCACAGAGAGCCAGTGATCCCTAGCTGTGAAAGGGTTAACAGCAGTCATGATCCATCCATCGCAGTAGGCCACCGCTCAATTATTCAACAAGCTGCGATCTAGTTTCATCACCTGCCAATGCCACTTCCAGTATAGCTGCTCGCGGGGAGGGAAATATACATATGTGTCTGTCTGCACAGTTACAAACAAATTAAACATGAAAACTGGTACATGTTCATTCTCAGTCATACGTCACGTAAACCTCAAAACTGCTCCCATCAAGAGAGACAGACACAAACACATGTAGTCACACAACTGCCGCTGCATGTATAACAACACTGGAAAAGAATTATTTAATCCAATCAACTTCATTTTTATACATTAATGATTGCACCTGTTCAACTGTACCATGCCACCACATTAAAGGTACAATCTGTGACCAATAGAAACGTGTGACAGCAGTTGTGGACATAAAAGTCTGGAAACAGGCAAACAGCTAGACTAGCGCTATCCAAAAGCAAAAAAAAAAAAAATCCACTTACCAGCACCTCTAAGGCTTATTAATTGACATAATAATGTTCATAATAATTTAAAAAAGACCATTTACAGTTTAACAAGGGGCAGCATGTGTTTCAGCCTGGATCTGATGACAGGCATTCAGCCAGAATCCCAGAAGTTACTGCTCCCAGCTAAGAAATATCTTAACTTAGAGAAGCATGGGCTCAAAGGTGAAAATTTACAAGGTAAAAAAGGTACAAAAAAGATTATAAAGACTCTCCACCAGGGGAATAAATGTATTTTCCAAAATGTGGAACTGTTCCTTTAAATCGAGTAAAAGAAGTTAAACTTATGTGGCAAATTATGTCAGATAAAGTATAAGAAAAATCTACAGTCTATTTTTTTGGTGTAATCTAAATGTTCACATTTTCAAACAGAAGTGTGTGTGTGTGTGTGTGTGTGTGTGTGTGTGTGTGTGTGTGTGTGTGTGTGTGTGTGTGTGTGTGTGTGTGTGTGTGTGTGTGTGTGTGTGTGTGTGTGTGTGTGTGTGTGTGTGTGTGTGTGTGTGTGTGTGTTGTATCCTCTCCCCCACATGTCCTCACAGAGACTGACCCAAACAAAAGCTGATTGTAGCAGGAAACTAATGGTATTCAAGGGATGGCACTTGTCCCTTTGACAGTCAGGATGCCGGGGTCAGAACGTGTGTGTGTGTGTGTGTGTGTGTGTGTGTGTGTGTGTGTGTGTGTGTGTGTGTGTGTGTGTGTGTGTGTGTGTGTGTGTGTGTGTGTGTGTGTGTGTGTGTGTGTGTGTGTGTGTGTGTGTGTGTGTGTGTTGTGGGAAATAAAACTTCACAATGATCTGTAGTGAGCGTAAAATATTCCATACTATAGAAAAGCAGAGTTTTCCATATGAGCTTGTTTTAAACAGTGCTGCAGTGCTTTCAACATGGATCCCGTGTTTTTCCCAGCAGTTCCTGCTGCTTCTCCTTCCATGTGGGACTCTGTTTTGAAAACACATCCAATGCTGATAACCGAAAACTGTCCTGATGACAAGCTAGTTTACTGACAAAGGAGGGGAAAACATTACTTCTCATTCCGCTCTCTCTTACCATCAAAATATTTTTTCCCAAAAACCTTGAGGTTTTCAACACCCCACAGTTCAGACAAACACGGCGGCCACATTTCATTTGATGGCCTTTGCCTTTTGGTTTGCCGAGGTTATATCGTAACTTAACAGGCTGTCCAAATCTCTTCGGCTGACACTCTTAAAGTCTTTCATATAAGAGCCTGTGTCTTTTACACTTTTGTAGACCATCAGTACAGATTATTGTCCATTGAAATGGAGCAGACAACACACACAATGCGTTCCAGGGTCCATACTACCACACTATTCATTATGCCAGAAAAACATTTAGTATATCCTAACACATAAAATGTGAAATGTCAAAATACCAGGATGTCCCTCTACATCCGGTCGTATTTTGCAGTATGCAGGCCAGCACGCTTCGCTGGCTGTTTTGACCAACAATCCTCTGCGCAGCGGAAGATACGTATCGACTGAGCCGCCGAGAGACTTGGTGACGCTAATGCTCCGCCCACAAAAAGGAAGACGTAAAAGAAGAAAAGGCATTAAAAGGAACCGTACTTGTTCCAAACTTGGTCAAAGTTCAAGGTGCATTTTTATGAAGTAGTATGTCACAATTGTGTGCACACTACACGCAACAGCACATACTTTGTAATGGCAGCTGCAGTACACACTAAGAGTAAGAAGGAAAGGTTTGTGATTCAGAACGTAGCTAGGGTCATGTTGTCACCCTCTCGTAGAGACACTCAGGCCTGCAGGAAATCTAAGCAATTAAACTTATACAGATAAAAAAAATTAATTAAAAAAAAGTGTCCTAATGCACAGTGCGTCAAGGACAGAGTTTAAGAGATGGCCCAGGCCTCAGGGGGTTATTAGTGTGGTGCGGACAGGCATTGAGAGGCAGTTGGAGGTTAGATTGGCAGACATTTGCGTCTCCCCCACATAATGACTCCCAGCTGTGCTGCTCTCTCTGTTTATGTTAGAGGAGCTCCACTGCGAACTCTTTTCCTCCCCACCGTCTCTTACTGGAAACTTCTGTCGTCTTGATTTTTCTTCGCGCGCTCTGCCCCTCCGTTTATCTCTGCATCTGTCTGCTGTACTTCTCGGGGGCTCGGCGTATCCTGACCGTGCCTCTTGTCTTTTCCTGAACTCAACCCTCTCGCCGCATCTAATTTTCTATCCCTCCCACACACTCTCTCCCTCCTTGCTTATTCCCTTCTTCCTCTCCTTCTTTCTGACATTGTTTTCTTCCTCTGCCCAGATCTCGGGATTCTAATCACATTTGATTTTGGATTAATTTTTCTCTCCCTTAGAAGACCCACGCCCGCTGCCCAACCCAGGCACTTCCTCTCCAGCCAGGAAAAATATGATCAGGAGGGATTTATGAGAGCTGAATGTTTCTGAATTATTCCGTTGTCAGTCGATGCTCTCTCTCTCTCTCTCTCCCTCCCTCCATCTCCGGGCGAGCTGCCCACATCACTGCTACCCTAAAGAATTTGGTGCCTGAAATCAAATTATATGTTGCCATCTGTGTTGTTTATTTAAAGGACTAAGTGGAGCTGTTGTCACGACTGAGCCTCAGTCATCAATTCTTAGATGCATTCGCAATAAATGTACAGAAAATCAAAGAGGAGAAATTAATTGGTGAAAAAAAACAAAAAAAACCTGTCACCAACCTTCATCTCCTGTTAACACACTACAGCACCTTTGTCTTCCTCTCTCACCCTGCCCACATGCTCCATATGTATTTTTAGCAGGCACAAGCTGGACTGTGGCGCTCGCTTCACATGCCGTGGAAACAGTCGTCCTCTCAAGTTGCGTAATATCATGGGAGATCTGTCCTGTGCACACAACATGTGTACTGCACTGTGTATGTGGACACTTGTGGGTCACGTAACACCCACTCTACCTGTCTGTTGCCTCACTGCTAATAGCAGCTGAGGTTAGAGCTGCGCACCAAACTAAAACCCCTCTCAGCACATTTCTTAGCGGGTGTGTAGGTGGTAAATCAGTGTGATCACACTGTGGAGCTCAAGGCATAATTATCCAGGTTCTATAAATGTCTTCATCCAGGTGGTTGGAGCTGTCAGAGAGGTGCCGAAAGTGGACAGTTTCACTCCACAATGACGTTTATTCTACGACTGAATGACAGAGAAAGATAAGAAAGGAGAAAACCTATAACCTAAAGGAATAATACAAAACTGTTCACAATATAATGCAATGAATATGACGAGGTCAGATTGTACTACTTTACAACTCAGTGATCTATAGTGAACTGAAGCTCCGCCCACATTTAATTGTATAAAATACTTACCCTGCAGACTTAAAAGGTGATGTTTGACCATATGACTCAACAATGTGGTATAACCATTTATTATACATTATAAGCTTTGAAGCATTTTTTTATATCAGTGTCGTCCTGTATCTTCTCTATTAACCAATTCCCAGCTGAGCGATGGCCCAGTCACTCTGTGGTTCATTGCTTACAGTTTAATGGCATTATGAACTAGTAGCGAATGGCCATTTATATTGAATATATTACATTTGACCAATAATCTAATCACATATCAGCTTTTCAGTTTTAAACTACAGCTTTTTAACTCCAGTTGTGACCACAGCTGGAGTCATTTCACCTTCAGTTGTATCTGTAGTAGTCAGCCAGAGGATTTCTGGAGCGTGCCCCTTGTGGCCCTCAGTGGTGTTGCAATCTAAGGCACTTCTGCATCGGTTGCACTTTTTAGATGCAGAGTCTACGTCCTTTTTAAAAAATTCCCTATGGGGCCCTTCTGTTAACGACGAGGAACAAGCAAAACGATTAGGATGCCTGCACGGCACACAAAGACAAATACTGTGTATTCATACTTCCTTCACTCTGTTCTAGGAAGCTCTTGCGCAGGCTGAAGCTCACACCCAGTCCCAGTCCCAGTCCCAGCCGCCACCCCCGGTCGACCCGTCCGAGCTCGTTCCACGTCTGTGCCACCTGGTGCGGTCTGAGATGGGCTACGGCTTCAACCTCCACAGCGATCGGTCGCGGCCCGGACAGTACATCCGGTCTCTGGACCCAGGATCAGCTGCAGACCACGCAGGGCTCCGGCCACAAGACAGGCTCATCGAGGTAGGAAGGAGGAGTGTAAATTAAGTCTCTGATGGAGTCTGTGTGATTGCTTTTTTTTTATGACAATATAATGCAATCCAGTACAATATTCTGCAGTAAATTCTATCTCTTTAAAGCTGCTAAAGTTCAGTTTTTGTTCACACTGCCGGTGAGTTTTGTTCTGTTTTTTTTTAATTCTATGCAGTTGTGTGTATTAGGGATGTAAAATACAAATACATAATTTAGATATACGGTATTACAGTATTGTGGTCATAGTTGTCCTTTTCTTGTATTTCGAAACGTTTTCAAAGCGGCCAGGACAAATCATTTATTATTAATTGGGGTAAATCGTGAAAATATTATTGCCAACCATTAAATAATAGTGAATTTTATTTTATATATTTTGACAGCAGTACAACTTTTTGATATACTGTATATGAGTATCAATTTCAGTTGTAAAATGTTTAACACAAAAAATAACTTCCTGTGTAGGCCATGCATATTTAAGGTACGACTCTGAATATAGATTATTTTTGAAACATCAACAAATACATAAAAACATTTTGTTTTGCAGTAATCCGTGTTTTTATGCGTGTGCTTAATGACAAGTTACGGTGGTGACGGGAATCCTCCACATCAGTGTTGATAAGTTGAAAGGAATCTAGGTCAGAGAACGACAAGCACAAGATATTAAGTGAGAACTGTGGGAGTGTTTTTGTGCTTATATGCACTCAGCTGGTAGGCCTCAACAGGCCAGACAGAGGAATGAGAATATCATGAACAATGTACACAGACTAATGAGGTGGCTATTGATAAAGGATCATCGGTAGCATCGGTTTTAAAGTAAAAAAAAATTTGCATCGGCCCGAAATGAGCATTTCTACCGATATGGAAGGCTGATAAAAAATGATGCTTTAATTATGCCTAAATGCTCGATGCTTCACCCTCGCATGTGCCCCTGACACAAGCAACGCAACGTCATAATGCCTCTTCCGTTAAGAATGTAAGAAGGAGCAACAGCATGTCGATGGAGTGGAGGTTTTTCCGAGTGTCCAAACCAGATAGCAGTTTTGCTGTTCACACTGATTGTCTGAGGGAGAGTATCATCCAATGCCAGGATCAATCTTCCAGGATTGTTTGGAAAAAAAAAAAAAATGTCACATGACAGTAAATATGGCATGTTTTACATGATGAAGCAGTTTTCCTTTTTTGATGAGGATTGCGTACATTTTATTTGGTCTGCCTCTACCAGTGGGTTGTCACTATGAGACTAGGTCATGATAATGTCAATTCAACTACAGGAGCAACTTGATGTTTGCTGCAATTACTGTAGGTGGACGAATATGTGTCCACATATTGTATCAGCAATCGGCCAAACGAGTTGGAAAATATTGTCATTTTGAACATTGGCAAAAAATGTTGCATATCTAATCTGTTTTGATTGTGCATATCTACACAAAGTGCATCACCTTACTGTAAACTAACTGAATTCAACAAAAGTACAAGTAAAGATGAAGCATTTGTGGGTTTTTTGATGGGCTAAAATATTCTTAGATTCACAGCCATTTTGAAATAAAGCTACCACGAGAGTTGAGACTGAACTATTCAGAGAATTTGCCAACAATTCATGCAGTCACCCACATCTGATCAAATACAGATGTGACCCTGTGTAGAGCCACCATCACAGCTGTAGTTAAAGTGACAGGGGTCAGACTTGTGTGTTTCTAAGGATAACAGGACCCGGAGCCTGGACTCAGTCTGTACTGTGTGTCAGACTGATGAAGGACAGGAGGCTGGTCTCAGGGGAGAGGAGGGTCAGCTATAAATCAGTCTGATCAGGGGCTGATGGAGGAGACACGTGGGGGAGAAAGGGAAAAGTCTGTTTATATGTAGGTCTCTTCTTCTGTCTATAAAACACGGAGATAAAAAAGAGACAGAGTGTGTTGGGTAAGAAGGAGAGAAAGCAGCAGAGAGTGATGTTGCAGGGAGGAAGAGGAAAAGAGATTCTCCAGTCCGTCACACAAAGGTGAAAAGATCATTGATTCAAATCTCCAAAGGGACGAAGAAGTTAACAAAGATCATGGGTGTCCAGTGAACTTTCCCCTGGTTATAAAAATATATGCTGCCGTTACAGCATCATCTTCATCATTATAAGCAGTGTACACACAGCCTTCACCCTACATTCCCATGACCTTTGAACTCCCTGGCCGTGCATCGAGGTCAGCACCAGACTGCAGAGCACGACAAACAGGACTCCAACAGAGTCTGATAGAAAGGCTGGACAATGACCATTTGGGATCCCCAAATTTTAAAGGAACATACTGATGGTTTTGCATGTTTTATGCTATTTTACTTTTCGTTTTTTGATACATTTTCTGTCTTGAAAGTCGTGTTGGTTCCATTAGACAGGAATTCATGGTAGTTAATGACATTAAAGCTTGCAGATCTTTAAAGCACACATGCATAGGAAATCCTTAACAGCTTTTTTTTTTTCCTTGAATCAAACATCTTATTGAAGTTAAGGATCTGTTTTGAGAATGCCTTTTAATTGGCACCATCACCGTTCAATACACGTTAAAATCCTAACATGTTTAAGTACAGTATTTCCAAAAATAAACAACTGTTACTTTATTGCTGTTCAGCAGCTACACTGAGGAGTCAGTCTTGGAGCTGCCAGAGACAGAGACTCATTATGAAGGTGATTGTTTAAATCATAAACTACTTGTTATAATTGATATAATTTTGGATTGTCATATTGTAGTAAACTCACTAAATGGAAGTCTGTGCCTGCCTGGTAGGTAGAAAATCTAAAAGCTATTGGTTGCGAGTAAAATAAACTGAAGACAAAGTGTGATCCTGGACCAAAATAAGGAAAACCATCAGTATGGTCTTCTGAAGAAGAGCTTCAGTTGCTAAAGTAAAAGTCTGTCCGTGGCGTCATGCCGTTAATAATATTTTAGAGACAGATTTGGCATTAGAAAAATATTGGAACATTAGATGGCTGCAGTGTGTGGGAACATCCTGTAGCAGGTCACCGATGGCAGTAACTGTCTTGTGACCTCACAGACATCTGTCAATGGAGACAGAGACTGAGAGACACGCTCTCATACATGTACATGGGCACATAAATGAAGGTGGATCGTTCTTAAAAGAGGCTGGCCAAACAAATTAAAGGAGTTTTATTGTGTATAGGAATATGTGTTTATAGCTGAAAGTTAACCAATAGAAAATTAATCTCCAGCTATTTTGAAAAGCATTTGAAAGAAAATGCCTAATCTATAACAAAAAATAATAGTTGTAGTACTAGTATAATTGTCCCTGAAACATATAATGTGGGAGTTAAAAAAAAAAAGTATGAGCTCTTCTTTCTTAACACATAAATACTAAGTGTTAATTCACAGCATCTAGTCATGTATTTTCCTTCTTGTTTTGAAAGTGTGATATGGGAGACGTATGTTTGCAGTTTGCAGGTTTTAGACTGTTGTTGGATTGTAACTATGTGTAATTTCCTGTCAGATGCTCCGAGGTAAATTTGATGTGACTTGATTGATTCTGATCAATCTGTGGTTTCTAAATAACACGCCATGACTTCATCTCAGTGCGTTAATCGTGTTTGTACCAAAACGCGGCGCTCTTGTGAGGTTAGTTGGCTGCTGTGTGTGCCCGTGTGCGTGTGCTGATAATTACATCCGTCTCTGACCATGCATCAAGATAGCGCTTGAGTTATCTGTCAGCAGCTTGTTAGAGAGGTGAACAACCATGACAGATCTCTCTCTCTGGTCTGTCGCCATCTTTTTCTCTCACCACGCCCCATTACACTGGAGGTGTGTCAGCAGGGAGCGCTCTAAAGGCTATGATAAGAGCCCTGCTTTCTGACGATGTTTGGCAGAAGCACTGACACCAGTGAACGCCTCATTAGTCTCGGCTTGGACTGCATTCAACGGCGCGTACGCCGAGTCTCTCACAAACTTCAGTGTGACATGAAAAGATCACACAAACACGCACCGCTTGTCCAGGTGGACCCAGCTAACACACTTGGGCTCGATTTCACGATAACCTACATTACAGCATCACACACAAGCACACCAGCATGGTGGTCAGCTCACTCTCTCCCACGCATATCACAAAAGTGACACATTCAATCGTACTAGGCCGTGTAAAAAAAAAAGGGTTCCTTTTGTTACAAATCCAAGCCAGAGTTTTAGTTGTTAGTTGTTTAAGGAATGCCATTATTTTTCATTCCCCGGATCAGGATGAATTGTAATCACTTGATGCTTAAGTAGAGCAAAAGTTAGCGTGCCAAGATGTTAGAATAAGAACCAATATTGGGTTTTTGGGTTACTGACATTCAGGAAAATTCATAAAAAAAATAAAAAAAGGCTGATGTTATTTACACATATGTAAATATGAGGGACATCACAGCTTTCAAGAAGATGGCATGTTAGAGTTGTAGTGAAAGGGAAAATGATGTCATCGTTTCACAAACTAGTGAGCAGCTTACCCTGAAGACACTGCTTGACTCAGAGTCCGAGCCAACATCGGCTCACATACTGTAGACTATTGTAAACAGTCAGACAAAGTATGCCGTGACACCACTTCCAAATGGATCCAAGCATATTTGTGTGCATTATGTTCTAGAAAATCAAGTTTTCAAGTTCTGTCATTGTAAATATGATGTCTACTTAATTGATTGAGCGTAGGCAGGGATCAACAAGCATTGGGTTTAGGGATGTTGACGATGAAGAAAGATCAAAATTATTTTTTGCAAGAGGAGCCTTTATGCATTCAACAAAACAGCTGTCAGAGAAAACTTCATAAAACCTTCATACACTTGATTTGAAAATGTGCCACTCACTCTCTCCAATGGAAAAAAAAAAAAAAAAAACTGTTCTGGTCACAATACATTTCCAAAAGTCAACCAAACATCAGTTTCTGAATTAATCTGAGGCACAAAAAAAAATGGCCCACACGGCTGCTGAATCGTGTGTTCGACTGCAGAAGAGCTTGTTTAACACGGTCCTGGAGTTTTAACAGGTCATCATCATGTCACCATCTAAATCCCTTCTCATAGGGCTCTCCATGGTTGGCAAACACCTCAAAGTAACAACTGAGTTTGTAAGATTTCATCTGTCTTTGCAAAGCTTAATTGGAGACAGATAAAGTTTCATCACCTTCACCTTGTTTTGATCGGTCCAAGATCAGAAACGTGTGCACACATAAACCATATCAAAGATGTTATCTTCAGGTGGCTGGACTGTTCATGACTTTTACTCGAACACACACACACACACACTCTTTATGAGAGGCTCCCTGAGGACTCGTCTCATGAGAAATAAGCTTCCGCACGGTTCCGACAGCATGTACTAATTATCCCAGTGGGCAGAGAACAGAGTGTATTGTCTTGTGTGGGAAGGACTGTTAATGAAGTCTGTGAAACATGACACAACACCTGCTGTTCGGCCAAATACAAAGATGTTTGTTCTCTCCGTATCAAACCATCTGTCTGCCTCACCGGCTGACTGATGATCTGTCCGTCATCTGTCCGGAGATTAAAAAAAGGATGTATCAAATACTTTTGATGAAGTTCACATTTTCCATCAGTCGATCCCACTTTCTTCATGTTCCTTTCATCTCATTTACAGTACCGTATTCCTTCCACTCTCTCTTGTTCCCCTTTCATTTCTTTCCTGAAGGACCCATAAAGTCTGCAGTCTTATTTTCTACCTTCGTCTCTCCCCCATCATCCTCACCCACAAATGAAATCCAAAGCTGACTTGGAAGAGTTTACATTTTCCGCTCTCTTCCTCTGTCTGCTCACTATGACCCGTCTTATCATAAGCAGTGAATTTTAAACAAATTCCCCCATCAGGACACTGACACCTGAAACCCTCGCTATAGCCCGAGCCCAGGAGAGCCATCAATAATTGATTGTGTACCAACACTGACTTGCCGTGGTGCGAGGCTGCCTGCCCAGAAGCCAAGGTCTAGACAAAGTTGTTGAAACACAGCATCGAGATAAGACCAGGTAATAACAGGCCCGTTGTGTTTTACTAGATGGGTGTAGAGGCAAGAGCGATGTTGTCACGTAGATGGCAGCCATATGCACACATTTTCATTACGCGCCGGTGTACATTTCCCATTGTAGCTGCATGTACAGCTGTCCTAAACACTTTCCTTCAGTCACTCTTCAACGAATTCCAGATTGATAACAATAGTTGGAGTAAGTGTGTGTAGATTAGTGCAAGCCAACAGTGTGTAATCAGTATATGGTCCTGTGTTGCCCCCAGCTGGGTGGATGAGGTAACACAGGCAATGTATAATACTATACCAAAGAAGGTCAGGTGGGAGATAAAAAAATAAAAACAAAAGTGAACAACATTTTGGTTTTCTTTATATTTTAAAACCTACAGACATTTTTTATTTGTCGTTTGTTTTATATCAACTAAGCAAAAATTCAACTTGACCAAGACCCAGAACAGTGAGTGTAGATCAGCACTAGTCAACCTTGCCACATATAATAGACATATATCCAGCCTTTTGGACATTTAATGTGAAGGATACAGGGTGCTAGCATTGAGATTTAGTTTGGCTTCCAGTATTTAAGAAATATACCTAAAGATCTATGTTTACGGCTGCAAATAAACCATCCTCTACGAACAACTTCATACACACCCAGATCAAAACGTTCCTACGCTCTTACTACTAATTTGAATACAATATATATCCCTAACAATGACTCGGAAACTGTTACATGCCCAGATACTATGATAACAAGCTGATATTATCTGAACACACCAGTGTCCAGTCAGCTGCTTCATGACGAGCACAGTCAACTTACAAAACAATTAAAGAGTCCGTTTATTCCAGAAAAACTAAAAAATTAATTCTTGTGCGTTTCTGCAGGTAAACGGTGTGAACATCGAGGGCATGCGGCATGCAGAGGTGGTGGCCTTCATAAAGAAAGGTGGAGTCGAGACGTGGCTGCTGGTGGTGGATCCCGATACGGACGAACACTTCAAGAGGAGAGGAGTGATCCCAACAGTTGGCCATCTCAAAGGTGGGACTGCGCTCCTGTATTCATGTGCTGGGCATGAATTTGACCTTTAGGACACGACATTGTCAAGCAGGTTGTGGTTCTGTCACATTACCAAACCACTGCAGGTATTTTATTGCAAAGGATGAGCTGTCAAAAAAAAAGAAATGCGGGTCACAGTGGAGGTCCATACTTTTGTAGACAGATTTCAAGAAGAGCTCATAGAAGTGATCGATTTCCAAATAAATTACCTTGAAGCAGGAGCTATATTAAATTCCAAGATATTTATTCATCACTCATTTACTATTTCAACGTAAATTCCCCTTCAGCTCATCTGCAGCACACTGGCAAAAAAGATTAGAACAATTTTTTTTTTTTTTTTTTTTTTTTTTTTAATTAACAATTCATTTGGGGTTAACAAGTGCAACACTGTCTTATTTTTTCCCTTTAATTAGTAGCAAAAAATAAGTGGGAAACTTGTAAAGTAAAGGGTTACCAAAATTAGTTTCTGCTGCTTATGTAAAGGATAAGGCTGAGATCCCATTCCTTTGGCAAAGGAAAGAGATTGTAAAAAAAAAAACATTACTAGCGTGTAAAACAGTCTGAGTTCGGAAAGTATTTTTTTTCATGCGTTTGTTTTCACAGACTATGATGGTCCGTCCATATCCAATGGCTCCCCCAGCCCTCAGATCAATGGCAGCTCCACCACGCAGTCCATCAGGTCCACGCACTCCGACCTCAGCAGCCAGGGCAACAGCACGCAGGTGGGTGTGGGCATTCGTGCATGCTGCTCTGTTTGGTCTTTGGTCCTCCACATGAAAGTCAGCACCATCAACCCTTGTGTCTGTCTGTCTGTCCTCCCTTTTTTTTTCTTTTTCTTTTTTTTATATAATATCTTCCGTCTAGCTGGCAGACGATGAAGGCGGCCGGCTGGCGGACCCGTTCACCGAGATCGGCCTGAGTCTGAGCGCCACGGCAGCAGAAGAAAAGATAAAGGTCCACGCCAAAGAGAAGAAGAAGGCGCCACAGATGGACTGGATGAAGAAATACGAGCTCTTCAGTAATTTCTGAGGACATTCCCCTCCAAGGACACTTCAAAGACCAAAGGACAGAGCTCTCGGCAGCCCCTCTGAGTTTGTGTTATGGGAGAATGTCCCTCTTATTACACAGATCATGTATTTTTGTCTTAGAGAAAGACCCCAAGATGACCCGTACGAGAGGAGATCCTTTGCTCTTGGAATCAAATGTGACAAAAGGATAAAGTTGTCCAAAGGATCTTACTTTTTAAACCACTTTGGAGACTCTTCCTTAAAGAACAACATACAGAAAGTGCTGAATGACTGTTTCATTTCACACTACTCAGAAGAAAGTACATCTTAAAAACCTTCTCATACATGTACCGCTATCAGACGGGAGGATTGCGTCACGTTTTCTCTACCTTAATGGCCGTGTTCTCCCTTCTCCTGGAGTCTCGTTTCCACAGCTATTTTTATATTTTAAAAGTATAAACAGCTATTAATAAACAGTATCCCATCACCATAGACTGCATTTTAAAGAGTTTTATGGACACTGTGACTTTAAAGATTTTGGACTTTGTGGGAGTTTTGGCCCAACAGTCAGAAGCAGCCTAAAGTTGGCAGAAGATCACTGTGAAAGAGCTGAGACTCGCCACCTTGACACCCGCGCAGATGTTTGAAAAGGATGGGTGTGAAAAGTGTATGCTCCATGTGTTTGTACCTTTACATTGAGTTAACCAAGATCAAGAATGTAAGCCCGTACGCAAAAGCTGAACTGCCTCAGATCACCCTTGTTTCACTCAGACATTTCTTGTTATTTAAGACTAAATCATAACAAACGTCACCACTAACCTCCTTTCACAAAGTGCTCCAGTGAAAACATGCATAACAAAGGGAGGCACCACTAACATTAACTGTTACATGAAGGCAAAACGATAGACACGGGTGCAAGAAGGAATGAAGGTCGTTCGAGTTTGTCATCGCTGAAGGCTCTCCGTGTACAGCAGAGGGCAAACTCAGACCATGAATATAGAGAGCCCCTTTTGGCACTAAACAGCAGATTCTTATCGAGACTTCATTCATCGTCTCGCAATGTCCCAGAAACAAAAAAAATTCATACACAGCTGAAGTCGAGGAAAGAAACTCGTGATGATTTCAAGATTTATTTGCGAGGGTATCAGGGAAGCACTTATGAGGCAAACGATATAACACGAAGGACAGTTTATGTGCTTATTTTGTTATATTTGCATGTTTGATTTGAAAGCAAGTTGTTAAATTTGAAGGCAAGCGAGTACGTAATGACTTCATAAGCAGCTGTGGAAGAAAAATTTAACTGCTGGCCAAGTAATCGACTATTAACAAGTCAGTATTAATGATCGTCTTCTCTGTCACATTAAGTTCACGAAGGCGCTAAGAAGACTTTAAAGACTAATCAGTAAACACTTCATCAGTGAAGAACTGGAAGAAATTTGAAGGTAAGTTTTCTTAAGTCTAGTCAGAGTGACGTCTCACATTCACGAGAGGTCAAATGTACAGAGATAAAAATGAGTTCCATTGGTGGATGAAACTGTCCCGGAGGAAGGAATGGATGCGTGCCTTTGGAAATGGAAAGAAAAATAAAGATGGCTGCCACTTGTGGCTGCAAAGTAAATAGGAACCTAAAGCTGGCAGCAGGTGAGCTCAGCTGTGTACAAATGCTGGAAAACAGAAAGAAAAACAAAAGACTAGCACGGCTGCGTTCCAAAGTAAACAAATTCCACCTCTCGATTAAAATGCAATACGGTATTAATTGAAATGAAAACTTTTCATGCTTGGTTGCTTCTTGTTTAATCTACAAACTTGGTGGAGGGAGAAGCACACAGTGAGGTCAGAGATGCTCTGGAGGATCCAGTGAGAGACTGTGGGAGCCACGGAGCTTACTGGGGATTATTGCACATACGGGGACAGCTGTCACATACAGATACAGACATATACAGATACAGACACGTTTGGTGCCCAGTGTGTGCAGAGAAGGTATACATGCCTCAATCTAATGTTGATATAAAGCATTACAGTAAGCGGATCGGAGCTTTGTCTACTTGTTTTTTTTTTTTTGTACCGTCACCCCCTCAGTCTTTCCACACAGTGCCCTGATTCATCTTTGATCATCAGGTCCGTGCGCAGCAAGGCAAGGCAAGTTTATTTGCATGGCACATTTCAAAAGGGCAATTCAAAGTGCTTCACATAAAACCATTAAAAGCATCAAAACATCGGGCGAAGGAAAAGCAAATTTAAAAACAAGAACATTGATTGAAACATTAAAAACGGTCATTAAAACATTAAACAAGCTAAAAATAGAATGAAAGTCGCAGTGCAGTTTAAGAAATAAAATACAGTAATAAAATCCAGAAATGCAGGAAATTGATCAACATCCTTGAGTCTGGTTCAATTAAAGGCAGCAGCAAACAGAAAAGTCTTCAATCTTGATTTGAAGCAGCTGAGAGTGTCAGCAGACCTGCAGCTTTCTGGGAGTTTGTTCCAGATATGTGGAGCAGAAAACCTGAACCGTTGCTTCTCCATGTTTAGTTCTGACTCCGGGGACGGAAAGGAGACTCGTCCTAGACGACCTGAGGGGTCGGGATGGTTCATCAGGTCGCAGCAGATCACAAATGTATTTTGGCCCTAAACCGTTCAGTGCTTTATAAACCAACAGCAGGACTCTGTATGTTCTCACAGTCACAGCTAAACAACCTGTTGCTGTGGCTGATGCGGCCTATACGGCAAGTTGCATTTTTTTTCAATAAAGTGTGACCATGGTGTTTTTGAATATACATTACATTTTCGTCATGTTTCCGGTCTTCTCTGTCCTGTCGTTTGTTTTCCGTCACTCTCTTGTCTCTCGGGTGGATCGCTGCACTTTGTTTTGACCCACTTTGTGCAACTGAAACTCTCCCTTCGCCTTACATTCCTCCTTTTTTATTGGACGTGTTACAGTTACAGTGTCTGTCATTCGCTCCCGTTTCCTGTCTTCCCCTCTCGACCCCCGTTCTCTCTCACGCCGAGGATTATGTCGGCGTACAGTTTCGGTTTCAGCCTGTTCTCAGAATTCTCCACCAGCCAGCTGCTGTGAGCTTTCGGGACACAGAAGGTGAAGCGGAGGTCAAAAGTGTGTTTGTGTGCATGTATAAGTCTGTGTGGTGGGTTTGTGGGAGACGAGAGTCTATTCTTTTGTGTGTGTGTGTGTGTGTGTGTGTGTGTGTGTGTGTGTGTGTGTGTGTGTGTGTGTGTGTGTGTGTGTGTGTGTGTGTGTGTGTGTGTGTGTGTGTGTGTGTGTGTGGTGAGGTGTACATGTGGCTGTATTTTGTTTTCATTAAGTCTGTGTATTTTAGACAGATGGTGGAAGAAGTAGTCAGATGCTTTTACTACTGCCTTACAACGTATGTAAAGATTCAGAATTTGTATAAGCAAAAAGTACTTAAAGCTTCAGAAGTAAGAGTACTCATTGGGTAGAAAAATGTAGCCTGGTGGAAACCAGAATCCAATTTCACTCCTTGAATATACGGGTCTGGGGACCCTCCATAGGGAATCGTTTGCAGTTGTTCTGTCCTGCTTGTCGTACCCCTCTGGTTAATTTCAACCAATCAGCATGCGCCGAAACTGGCCGCCACACCGCCACCGCTGCAACTACCTTTGGCTATTGTCCACCACAGCGTTTCTTCCTCAGTACATCATATTTTTAAAATTGTTTTTTAATGAACGCAAGCTGCGCTGATCGCTGTCACCAGCTATCCAATCACAGTGAGAAGGGGTGGGACAAACGCGGTTAACCACCGACACCGATACGAGTGCTCAGACTGTGAGGCACAGTCGGCTCAGCCAGGCGAAGAAAAATGGTGCTTACTGTAACATGCATGGCCGGACTGCATGTTTTTATACAGGTGATTCAGTGTGTAAGCAGCATGTCACTGTTGGTGGCGGTGTAGTTTATTTTCAGGATAGTTTAGTCCAGTGCTGTCCAACCTGTGGGGCTCCGGCCCAACCTTAGGGTCAAAAGAATAATTTGGGGGCCAAGACATGATTAACCCATTAAATGAGTAGCGTGCAGGATTTAGTGGCATTGAGCTGTGAGGCTGCAGATGTGTGAAAGATGTCCTGTGTTGTTAATTGGGACTGTTCTCTCTGACCAACCAGTGGTCTGCAAAGTTTTCACATCACTTTTTAGTATTGGATCAGCTCACTTAGAACCTCAGAGGTGATAAGAAAAAAGGAACAAGTATGCGCAGCTTTTGCCCGATGAAAAACCAAAAGGCGAGTGGAGCTGAAGTTGAGTTGAGACCTACCATGCATCATGTAGATATAAGGGTTCACTCTAATGTCACAAATGATAGTATAATTACACACTCCATCTCTGCCAATAGATCCTCCTAGATCCTAGAAACTGGTCCTTTAAACCAGAGGCTTTTTTTTTTTTTTTAATTCCCAGCTTAAAAAAAAAACCCTGATATAATGAATAACAGATGCAAAACTGGAAGGCTGAAATGAACAACCTTGGGATCCATGAATAAAAAACACTTGGGAGAATTTAGAAAATGGCAGAGATTTAATAACATACATCCTGATTCTGCTACAGGGATCTCCAGTGTAGAAAGAGTTAATAGTATAGGGGGAAAAAACCAAGAAATAACAAGCAAACTTGATAAATATTTCTGTAATCTTAGTTTTGTATGTGAAATATTGAATCATTTGACTTCTTTGAATGAAGTCATTCAAGATGTACAGAGAGGAAATCGCACGTTGGTGAAACTGCTGCTAACATCTCATACACATGTCTGAAACGTGTGGTTTAGTCAGACTCATCTCTGACATTCATCCAAAAGTTGCCGACGAGGCCGACGAGAAAAAAAAAAATAATAATAATAAACCAAATCCTGTCAGTCCACTAGGGGGCATACCACCAGCATTTAGCAACCAGGAAGTGGGCCAAACCTTAGTGGCGTTGGGCTGTGGGTACATCCAGTGCCCTTACCTGATCTTTGTCGAAATGCAATGTCACACGTGGGCACATTATCAAGCTCCCTGGAGGTTACAGCAAGGCCGAGTAGTGACGCCAGCACATCAAAGGACAAGGCGTAGTTCAAAGCAGACTGCAATTTCAGAGCAGTAAAAGCAGGAGAACAGAAGCAGAGAATAGAGCCACAGGTGGGCGCTTTCTGTTTAGCCTATCTCAGCCAATGCAGGCATTTCTACTTACTACTGATGATAGATGATTGCTTGTCTTGCACCCTGGCTGTTTCTGTTCTCCTGCAACCGCCTGGACTTTTAATTTACAAGTTTGCAGTATAAACAATTGTTTTCACCAGTTTTGGTTTTGTTTTTGTTTTTGTTTGGTTTTTTTTTGGGGGGGGGGGTTCCTGTGCTTCTTTTTTTTTGTTGTTGTTTTTTTTTCAACCTCACTTGTATTCTGTTTTTGTGTCCCTGGATCTTTCCTCGTGCCCTTTGATCCAGCTCCGGTAACCCGCCTGCACCTCACCACCACCATCCCACCCAAAGCGTGCCACCCATTTTAACAGTGCCAGGGCTGCCTGGGATGCCTGCAAGGAGAGAGAGAGAGAGAGAAACCAGAGACTGACAGGGAGGGGAGGGGGATGGAGGTGGTGGGGGAGGGGAGGGGAGGGAGATGGAGGGGTGCGTCTCCGTGGCAACGGTGTGTTTTTGTTAGCGCTCGTGAGTCAGACGAGCGGGTGAGTCACAGTCAGGAGGAAGCGCACACACACACACGGTCACATTCATGCTCACTCTCCCACTCAAGTCAAAGAGAAGCCAAATAAGGACAGCTACATGCACGGAGAGAAGGAGAGCTGAGAAAAGAAAAGGAGAGAGAGAGAGGGGTGGGGGGGGGGGGGGGACGAGTCGGATAATTTGTTCAAATCCAGAAATAATCAGGAAAGAAACAAAAACGAAAAGTACAAAAGGAGGGAGCAGCAAAGGCAATAGAAGAGACAGAAGAAGAAGAGAGAGAGATTGGGGTTAGGAGAGTGCACGCAGGAAAAATTGGGAGAGGAGCCGGAAGAG
The DNA here is from genome assembly GCF_029030835.1 of Brachyistius frenatus. NCBI lineage: Eukaryota > Metazoa > Chordata > Actinopteri > Embiotocidae > Brachyistius > Brachyistius frenatus. The sequence goes on from NW_027210718.1 coordinate 43,074, forward strand.
CCAAAGGGCACAAGTGCGGGCACATACCCTCTCCCAAGAGCACCCTTCACGTGGGTGGGGTGGGGGGGAGCGGAAACGCACACGCGGACACACCCAGTTTGTGCACACCTTGGCTTAACTCGCTAAACCACCCATTTATTGTCTGACGCCTACACATTTGCTGAAGGCCACCTGGTCGTGCACAGCAAACTTTGCAGTTTCCTGCCGGCCCCGACAAGGTTTAGCGTTGAAAGAAATTTTAACAGTGTGACAGGCGAGACTTTTTAAACTTCAGAAGTGGCCACGTAGTGCTTTTGCAATGTAAAAAAAAAATATATAAGCAGTAGGGAGAGATTATTCTTATGCTCAATGTCTCTGTCCCTTGTGACCGGTTTAACGTTCCCACGGCCTTGCCGTTCCAGCGGAGGAGTCCTTTAGGTGGTGGAGATGACTAATTTTATTTACACGAATGACTCTTCAGGTTTGTGAAGGCTGCGTCTTACATAGGAGTTACAGGCCACGGCCCATCCCACACTAAATGTGTGTGTTTTTTTTTTATTCTACTGTTGACCCCCGACTGAGCGTCAGAAAATATATCACCACACGGACCCTTTGTTCTCCTTTCAAATATGTGTCCGTGGGTTTTTACGGTATCATAAAATTTTTTGACAAACTGCAAGTTCTCGCCGCTTCGCAAACCTGACCAACTTCCACACGGTGGCTTTAAGACATTCCTCCCTTTCGTTCGTTAACGAATTAACAGCATGACTTAATCAAGAAGCTTTTGGTATTAATGCAGCGAATAACAGCCCTATTTAGTGTTATTTAAGATGCAACATACTTGCGATCATCAATATGTGAAATGTAGCAATATAAAATTTAAAACAAAACCTACAAATATGCAACTTTACCCTACTTTCACTCTCTGTTCCTCTACAGTGGCTGAAGTTCAGCTCAAAGCGGCCAATCAGAGCCCGGTGTTGATGATCCTTCTTGTCAGGTTTATCTAAGCTAAGATAACACAGTAAAAATGTCACCTGTCCTCCAACGGCCGTGGGTTGTTTCAGGTTTGTTTCGTAACACGTCTACAGGACAGCCAAAGTGCATGCTGAACGAAGCACCGGTTAAAAGCAACTTGCATTTCCTTGTGCGTTTAAAACGGATCGCCTCTCGTCTAGGTTTCAAACCCCCGACCCCGCTCTCGTACGGCGGGTGAGCAGCAGGTGGGGAAAGCGCAGCGTGGACTTTCAAAGATTTATGGCCAGGACGATGGGGAAGGTCAGAGGTCACCGCTAAGTGGGCAGGCCAGCTGGGGAAAGAGCGTTGGTGTTGGAGCCGGGGAAGCAAACAAGCGAGGGCAGAATGTGTTAGAGAGCTGTAAAGGGTACAGGAATTGTGGAGGGAGTGTGTGCGCGCCTGTTAACACACAAGTGATTAATGAGACGGAGGAAGTCGCTCGGCCGTGTGTCACTCCAGATGATGTCAGCAGTTGAGCAGAGGAACAGAAACACCATGTGGCCGCAGATAGGCTTCCTCTCTCGTTGGCCTCCACAAACAAACAGAAAACTACCGTCTTACATGTACAGTACGCCACTCTCCTTCACTTCCTCAAACCGAAGATCAAAATACCTGTCAGCCCCTTGCACAACTTCATTTTATCGTTCATAATTATTCCTGATGGGTCCGTTTCTTCTTCCTCTTTTCACACCCAAAAGAGCCTTCGTAATGTTTCTGGGAGCACCGTCCTCTTACTGTCCTGCCACTCTGTCCACATGGGAGAAGATCTGAGCTGATAAAAAAAAAAAAAACTTGATCTTATTCGCATCAATGAGCTGAAGAGCAGTAGCGATTGAGAAAAACTGCAGATGCGACTCAAGGCTGGAAAAAAAAAAAAAAAAAAAAAAAAGGAAACATTCCTGCCAACTTGGTTCCACAGAGTAAGAAAAGTTTAATTTACGTTTCGATATGTTTGGTAACAGTTAATATTCTCCTACCAAGATGCTCAGATTGAATGAGATATTAGAGGATAGTGTGGCTATAACTCGTATGATGTACAGATTGTAAAGCCCCTTCAGGCAAATGTGTGACATTGGGCTATATAAATAAAATTCAACTGATTTGAGACAGAGCTCTTTAAAGTAAAGATGAAAATATAACATTATCAACCAGAAAGTACTACATCCTATAACTATAAATGAATGAAAAAGCAGAGTTCGTGCATTAACATGACATTAGGTTAAAACGTTTATTTTCTGTTACACTACCATGATTATCTAAAATAAACCAATTGCAGTTATGTAATTATTTGCTGGATTGATTTGAAAGTATATAAATGTAAAAAAAAAAACAGCATTTTTTTGTTTTTGTTTTTGTTTTTGTTTTTAATCCATGCTATCTGCCCCCACATCTGAAAGCAGACCTACGCTCTTGGTAATCGCCGACATTGTTTGGAGTCTCTTAAGGCCCTCAATGATAAATAAGGATGATAGGGACCAGTGTAATGTGGAGCATATCTGCTTTTAATCTTCCCTTCTCTCCCCTTGGTTTGCTCTCCCGCTCACTCATGCGATGAGCTCACTTCAAGAAAATCCACCTCTGTTTATTCTGTGTTTGTGTGTCCTGAAAATTCATCCGCTCAACGGGTTTCACTAAGGGTCCAACCCCGATAAGCTGGACTGCCCTTCGTCCGACCAGCTGGGAGGTCAACAGAGTGGATGGATGGATGGATGGATGGATGGATGGATGGATGGATGGATGTGTCGGCAGAAATGCCAGGCAGCCTTTTGGGACAGGGGCGGACACACAGGGGAGCAGAGAGGGGAGTTAAAGGCGGAGAAAATAAATCCCCCCCCCCCACCCCCACCCCAAACCCCCAAGAGAGTTAGGGACTGTGTCAGATAATGAAGAGGTGTTGAGTGCAAGAAGTGAACAAGTGAGAAAGGGGGGGGGGGGGCAGCAGTCAAACAGGGGAGTGAGGACTGAAAGGGATGGAGAGTGGGTGGGTGGGTGGGTGGGTGGGGTTGGTAAAGGTGGTCTTGGCAGGATATTTTTAGCATGTTGAGTGGAAGAGGGCGGTGTCTTCTCAAGGGGTTTTTCCAGAGAAGTATATTTAGAGGCGGGATGTGTAAAAAAAAAAAAAAAAAAAAAAAAAAAAAGACAAGAGGGAGAACAGGAGGGATGTGCACGGTGCACTAATGCCAGTCTGATGTAAGAGTCCGCAACAGGACCACACGCGTTCTTTGTATTGCCTCCGCCGGCTCTGCCCCGCTACATCGGCTTCTTACTCAATTCACTTGCTGACTCAACTTCATCGCATACGAAGCGCGCGGGCGGGCGCGCGCGCGCACATCACGCACAATCACGCACGCGGCCCTGCTCGCACGTGTTATGTATTTCTGAACAAAACAACAACAAAAAAGCAAATCAAACACGCACGGGGACGATATACGCTTCCACTCACGATCTCGGGGCCTTTTCACAAAACTCCCAAAAACACACACACACACAAGCGCGCGCGCGCGCGCGCACATTCTTGACCCAGTTTTCGGAGCAGGGGGAGTCATTTCTCGACAGTCAACGCCCTGCGCGCACAGGTCGGACGACGAAAACGTTTGATGCCCGACTGCTTTTCAGCACGTCGACCCAACACCAAGGCATCCAGACACCGCAAATCAGACGGCGATTTTTTTTTTTTTTTTTTTTTTTCCAAACACTGAAACGAGCTAATGTGGTATAAAGTTTGAAGAGAGAAAAGGGGGGGGGGGGAGGAGGAGGAGGAGGAGAGAGACAGCTGAAAAAGCACTGCTAATAATAATGAGAGAGACAAGAGAGAGAAAGAGAGAGCAGTGTGGTCTCCATACAGCTCGCTAAGGGTAATAGCATGCGCGCTGGCTGGGGCAGGCAGACGGAGAGAGAGAGAGAGGGAGGGAGGGAGGGGAGGGGGGGGGGAGAGCGAGCGCACAGCCGCAGTGACGCCACTGTGGTTCCACAGCACTTCCTGTCTACCGCCACAGTGTTTGTGTGTCCTGTCTCCACGGCAACTGCCAACACATAAATACCAGAGAGTCAGGAGAGGAGGGAGGGAGGGAGGGGGGAGAGCAAAGGAAAGAGAAAATAAAGACAAACCAGTCAAAGTCAAGTGGATCCGTTCGGGATCTTAACTGGGTGTTTTGAACTGGGCTGAGACGCGCAGGTCTTTTCGTGGACTTTATGACCCGAGTTCTGGACCGGTTTCCAGGGGACGCGGTCCAGCATGGATGAGGTGTAGAAAAGTTATGACCTCAAACGTCCCCGGGACTTGGTCAGGGGGTGGTTGGGGAACAAGAAAGAGGCCGGGGATGGGAGGAAAATGCCAGAGTGCTAATTCAGGGTGGGGATGAGGATGAGGATGAGGAGAGGGATGAAGAGTAGACAGCTTGGTTGGGAAGGCCGTCTTTTAGCTGCCCGGGTTGCTGGTTCTGTCCTCTCTAGCAACCGAACCAACACAGCTGGAGACCCAAGCAATGCATCTATTTATATACATTACATAGGCTGCCTGTCCGCTTCGCCGAGTTGCACGAACGTTTTAAACAAGGTGTTGAGCGCGTCATGCGCCGCGGACAGAAAAAAGAATCAGGCGGAAGCGAAGGGAAGCTTTTTACAGTGAGCAGCTTTTTCTCGGAACGAATGGACACCATTATTGAGCACGGCATCAGCTGTACTTTATACGATCACAGACTCTAAATCACTGCAGCGCTTCGACTAAGTGCTCGTACGCCGCCACGCTCGCAATGCCGCTGTGCTGACGTGTAGCAGGTATAATGTTTAACTGAGCCATTCAATTTTAGCTCAGCGTGCTAAAATTCACTAATTAGCACCACAAACAAAGTGCAGTTGAGGCTGATGAGTGGCCTTAGTTTTTAGAAGTGTTTCCACACAAACCAAACGCTGGGTAAACTTTGAACTTTTACCTGCTGCTGCTGCTGATTTCCCAAATCTGTTAATCCGACGCTGCAGATGTTGTGCAGAAGTTGACGTCGGAAACTGTTTGGAAAAGGTATGGGCACTTTCCAGAAATACTTGGCAGCTGATTGCATCCACCGTCTGACTATCTCTGCTACCAACCAATCCGCTACCAGCTCACTTCAACCAATCATGCAATTGTCGTTTTCAAATGAATGTTTGCTTGTTGATCTAGACACACCTAAACCACACCTGTGGGTTTTTTTTTTGTGGGTTTTTTTTGGTAGGTCCTCATAGCACACTAATAGACACGAACTGCTGTGGTTTGGACACAAACGCATAACATGTGGCCTGACAAGACGGATTCACACATTTGCTTTGTTATCTCGCAAATCCAGCTGCCTCGCAGGTAAAACATCTGTAGGAATCGTCCCCTGGGACGAGTGAGTGTCCGTACAAAATTGAATGGGGTATCATGTTTTGAGGTAAAAAAAAAAAAAAAAATTAAAATAAATCGGAACAATCAATGGACAGAAAGTCCAGCGATGTCTCTGTGTCTTCCACCTGTGGTACTGTAGCGATGTCCAGGCGGGTCAACAAAAGGACTCAAAGTATCGTCAGCATGTATTGAATGGAGGCTGGATTGTTTCAAATCCCCGGACTAACTGTGAAAATGCCCAGACGGTGGGCGACGTTTGTTCAGACTGCAGGCAAATCAGATTTGTTTCTCAAATTAGATCTTTAGACAGACTGTCCCGCACTGTTATTTGCAAGTGACTGGATCGGATTTGGTGTCTCCAGTGTACACTGGTGACGCGGCTTTCCAACTCTGAGACAAAATGCCAGCAGACATTTTATTTTGGCATCTTTCCACGGACTGTTGTTCTCGTTGTTTTCTGATAGCGCTCTGCTATTGGTAGCGTGGATTCCGCTCACTCAGTGACTCTGAAAATGATGTCATCATTGTGTGTCGCTTTCCGGGTTGAGGCACTAAATCGGATCTGAGCGTCCCGACTGAGACGTAGAAAATCTGATTGGGATCAGCTTTCCAATCACTTTCTTGTGGTTTTCCAAAATCGGATTTCATTTGGGTTTTTTTTTTCTGTCTGGACTTTCAAAAATCAATCTGGATATGACAAACAAAACAAAAAGAAAGGATTATGGCAGTCTGAACAAGGCCTAAGAACTTTCTGTCAAAGTACCCTCGGGCAAGGCATTGGCAGGGCTTCTCAGGAGCAGAACAATACTGTCTAACAGGTGAGTTGTCTCCTTCCCTGCAGAAACTGTAGTTGTGCTCTCAACTAGAGCGCCCGGTTATATCGGCGTGACACCGATACCTTTCAGATCAGCCGCCACCGCAAGCAGCTCTTTCTCTCAGCCTCCTAAATTTCATTCTCTTTCCGAAACCATTTTTCCACTGCTTGTTGCATAATTGGATCCGACTCACCATGACAACCAAATGGAAGTTGATTTTTTTTTTTTTTTTTCCCAGACCCTGCGGCCCAGATTAGAGTCAGTTACTGTCGTCTGACTCACTCAGCCAAATGTCCCCTGTGACCGGCTGACACACGCGCACGCACGCGCACACACACACACACACACAGAGAGAGTACAGACGTGCGCACACACATCCACATGTGCAGTAAATCCACTATGTAAAGGCCAATTCTTACAGACGTGAAAGCACTGAGAAACATGAAAAGGATCGTGCAAGTGTAAGAACAACAACATATAGTGAGATGTGTTGTGAAAGTTCCCACTGCGTGACTGTCGTGTGCGTGCATTTTCAAACAAAGTTTTAAATTTGTGCATGCGCACAGATGCGCGCACACACACACACACACACACACACACACACAGGTCTGTACTCTGACCTCATTCAACAAAGCAGTAAGTACTATTGAGAATATTTCTCAATGGACCATTACCTGAATGAACTACTATAAGCAAAGATGACACCACTCCACCGTGACTCCACAAAATCACCCACAAGCCTCACCGTAAGTTCTTCAGCCCACAACGAATGCAGAAAAATAACGTACAATGTCCTTCGTGTACAGATGCACGCAACACCTGTCACTGTTATCTTTTGAAAATGCACGCACACGACAGTCACGCAGTGGGAACTTTCACAACACATCTCACTATATGTTGCACAGAGCTGATCATATTTTACACAACCACAAAAGACAAGCGTTTGGCCTGAGGGGAGGGAGAAGCACAGAGGTCTCTTTTAGTACCATTTTCCAAATACCACGACCCTCAATGCCATCAGCACAAAAAAAAAAAAATTGCAGAACAGTACGCATCAGAGTTTGCTCGCAATAAATTGGCACGGGTGGAAAAGTTAGAAGATATGGCAGCATCTTCGTCTCATACCGTACTTCATTTGGTACACCGCTATCAGTATGAACTGACAGTTGTCTCAGCAGTTCTTGTGATGTGTCGATGCATCTCCGTTTCAGATCTGTATCATCTCAGTCATTACAGTATTAGGTTTGCGTGTGGCTATGCTAATTATCATGTCTGTGAGCCAAAGTGAGAGGGCCGTGTGCACGACATGCATTTCTGTTTAGACCACAGAATGGAGGAAGGTTTATGTTGTTGGGTTTTTTTTTACAGCGACGGATTTATTGCATATCATATTCAGCTCTTCTGACGACGAAGTCATTTACTTGACGTGAAAAGATGATGAGTATTAATGCAGTGACACAAATGTAAATAGAAGTAAATAGACTTTTATAAAAAATAAAAAAAAAGCTCTTGTCATAGCCAGGTTCATGCAAACCACATGTGATCTTTGCTAAATAACAATCAAAAAGTCACGGTGTTCATTTCACTTCAGCCGTTATGCAAGGTTGTAAATCCCCGGTGAAGACTACATAGAAACTGAAGTCCACAAACAAAACATTATCCCATCTGAAGATAAACGATGTCCCCCCCCCCCCCCCCCCCCCCCCCCCCCCCCCCCCCCCCCCCCCCCCCCCCCCCCCCCCCCCCCCCCCCCCCCCCCCCCCCCCCCCGCGGTCATGTGTCTTCCTGGCAAAGTCATTTCACTAAGCTTGAGTGTATGTGTTGCTAAGAGACGCGTATCTGTGTGTGCGTATGTGTGTGAGTGTTGTGTGTGGAATGTGTGACGTCTGCTCCCTCGCAGGGGCGTGGCCGTATGTGCAGGACTTTGCCACTCACACACACACACACACACACACACACACACACACACACACACACACACACACACACACACACACACACACACACACACACACACACACACACACACACTCAGAGGCTTCAGGGGAAGAAGGGGAAGTTGTAAAGCTCCTAATAAACCCTCTCAGAAGCTCATGTTACTGTCTCTCTGTGGAGGGACGGGGGTGGAGGGGCAGTGAGGGTCGAGGGGGGGTCCTGTGGTTGACAGGTGTAGGTCAAACTAAGCCTGGACACGAACACCTCACATGCACACACAAATACAACTACCTCACCAAGAAGATGATACTGTGAGAAAGCACCATTACTACACCACGATGTCAATCATTTCTTGATGCATTATTGATCACTCATGCTCGTTAAATGAAGAGAAGACGAGTCAGGCAGTGGGAGCTTGAACCTATGAAAGGGACATTAACGTCATCGCAGTAGTTAAGTAAAGATCTCCATGACTTTGATGACTATTTTCAACCTGAAACGATGTCCAGCTTTAAGAGATCTGGAAATAAATACACCATGTTTATTCACTTTTCCCCTCGATTTCTGTTGTCCTGCATTCCTGTCCCAGTTTAAGTGCCTCTCGGTATAAAAAAAAAAAGGAAAAAAAAAAAGCTGCTTGAAGTTGCACCAAAACAATAGACAAGACCTCTTCACACCAACTAAAGCAGTAACATTGTTTATCACTGTGACGGACGTTAATATATCTCTACTAAAACCCACATTTTCTCACTGGCTGCACTCTAATTTAGACTCAAAACGAGATCCACATGTTAACGCTCAGTTTAAAGACTTGCTTTGTTGTAACAGCATTTTATCGTTTTTGAAGAGTCTCCACGACGATCGAGTTCGCTGAGGAGAGATCTGATCTGCCCGAAGATGGAATTAAAAGCAGGAAACCGTTTCGATCTTTTCTACAGGTAACAAACTATTTTTTTTTTTATTTTTTTTTTTTTGCATAAAATTGCATAACTATTTACTTTTTGCATATCGAGCTCGGTGCTCTTCCTGCCCGCTATTGACTCAAACAGCCTCTGCTCGTTTATTAGCAGCTGTGCGGCCAATTATCTCCCTGCCCCCTTTCCTGTGTTCGAGCAGCGGCCATGCACGGAGGAGGGGGAGGCAGAGGGGTGTGTGGGGGGAGGGAGGCAGAGGGAGGCAAGGGGAGGGTTCCTCTCCTCTGACATCGTCATAAAGGAATCCCCTCCACGGGGCTGGGCCCGCCCACTCGCTTACTCTTACCCTGTCTGGCTCCCAGACACACTCGCGTTCACACACACACTCCCGTCTGCACGCACTGACGGAGAAACAAGGCTGACAAGAAAGGCAAAAAAAGGGTGGGAGACGCACAGAAACGGAGCGAGCGGACGAAAACTAAAGTTCAACTTCAGAGTGACATCGGAGTGGGAAGAGACCGCGAGACAGGGGGAAAGGAGTAAAAATCGGATGTCTCAGGTAGGTACAGCATCAGCGTCTTCCTCCTCTCAGAAGATGATTGTTTTTTTGTTGGGTTTTTATTTTATTTTTTTTTTTTTTTTTTTTGGGGGGGGGTGTTTTTTTTTTCCCCCCCCTATACTGTTTTAGGACTTTATGATGCGGTAAAACTGTGTGCCTTTTCTTTGACTTTTTTCTTTTTGTGTCTTGAAGCTCTGGTCTCCCACAGAGACGCACTTTACTGCAGCTCCTGCAACCTGTTGATCGGGACAGACGGTTCACACGGAGCGAGAGTAAAGTCCGCCTGCTGTTCAAATGTACTGTGATATTGGCACTGGAATATCGCCCTGTTGTGAGGTCTGCCACTGTGGACTGGCTCCATTACAAAGGTCAGATGTAAATAGTTCCTTTGAATGGGGATGGCTTAATTACTGCCTGCCTCTCTTGTCTCCCCGGTTGATTTAGAGATTATATGAACACCCATCTGAAGGATTTACTGCCTAATTGTCTCGCCTCTACCCGTTTGTCTGCTTTCCTTTGCAATTGTCTGCTTACAGTACAAATGTCAGCCGCCGTCTACCCGTGTGCGTGTGTGTGTGTGTGTGTGTGTGTGTGTGTGTGTGTGTGTGTGTGTGTGTCATCTGTCTGTCTACTCGTCCGACGGGGTGTTTGCTTCTCTCTCTGCGGGGTGTTTGCTGGCAGCACATAGTGCGAACAGGGGTCATAAAAAGTTCTAGAAAAGCAGCCGGAGAGGCGTAATGGTAGTGCTGAAGCGAGGCCGGAGCCGCTCAAACATTCCTCTCATTGTTCAGAGGCCCTGTAAGTCTGCGAGCTCCCCAAACCTCCATGAAAGGAAGGGAATCCAGCGGCTACTGTAGCTAACCCAGTTTCAGCTGCAGTTCAGGGCCTGCTGCCTCTGCCTTCCTGTTCGCCTGTCCCGTCTGCTGGTTTCCCTCCCGGGGGCTGCTGCTTTAGACCAAATTGGGCAGTGGAAGGCAGAAATGGAGCTGAGGGGGATTAACAGGAGGCGGACACGCAGAGAGGAGAGACAAGATAAGAATGAGTTCATTTTGCCCCAGCAGCAAAATCTGTTGCTTTGCTCTGTATGCGGCTGACTGCGACTTTAGATAACCGCCGTGCCAAAAGGACATGGGAAAGAGGAGACAGAGGTCAGAGGTGTTGTTATTTTGCCTTTGACGTTGAGGAATCATAAGGCCGGAAAACCTACTGGGAAAGTCCAAATGGATGGATGGATGGATGGATGGATGGATGGATGGGGAGAGGATGGAAGAAAGGAGGAGAGAAAGGTGGGGAGATCGAGCACTCAAGCCTGGGCTTTGGCGGAGCGGTTGGGTGGGTGGGTGTGCCCGGCAGCAATCTGTACAAATGGGCCTCAGCTCAGGAAACCGTGGCGTAGTGGAATAAAACTGTGTGTGTGCAGTTTCTGCATCCATGTGTGCATGTGTGGTTCAGTGGCAGCAGGGCAGCTGTACACTAAGTACAGGGCTGGTGGTGGTAAGGGTGTTTGGCAACGGATCCGGCTGAGGATAGGGTTACACGCATTGGGCTACAGGGAGTGGACCTTGGCTTGGGCTTGGGCTGGGCTCTTCACTGCTGAGGCTAGCTTTACAGCCCGACGAGTCTTTGAGCTTTTCTCTTTTTTCTTTTTTTTTTCTTTCTTTTTCCTTTTTTTTTTTTTTTTTTTTTTTGATCTGGAGCTGGAAATACTTTTTATTCTCAGACTAATGTCCCACATGTGGCGCGTTCCATTGATTCCAGCCAATGAACGTTCGCCTTTAATTCAGGCAAACTGCAACAGAGAAGGCCCATAGTAGCACCCCCAGTTCTCGTTTGAATGTCACTGAATGTCAAGGCCTCGGCAATAATTACACCCTCACACGCAACACAAAACAATGTCCACACATACCCAGACACACACACACACACACACACACACTCAGTCTGGTGGCAAGTGAGCCAAGGTGTGGTACTGTGCGAGGTTAGTAGGTTCAAAGTTATAGGTTTAAGTCGGCGGGAGCGTGTTTTTGTCATTTCACTGCAGTTTCTCAGCCGTTTTGTTGATTCTGCGGTTGGAGGTTGAAAAAGGCTGAATTAGCAATCATCCAATACATTTTGGAGAGCTACGCCTTTTTTTTTTAAGGAGGTTGTCACTTCGGAGTTTATAATTGGTCAGAGTGAATACCAGAGATATGGTCCTCGTTCTAGAAAATGTTCATTCAACGCAGTGAAAACCCACATTTCCTGCTCCGTCAGGTGTGCTTCCTCTGAACGCTCATCACCGAACCCTTTTGGTCTCTGGTGATCTGGTTACTACGGTTACATTATCACATTTTTGTCCTGTGTGAGCCCACACAGGGCGAGCGTGTTTAAGGGCCGTAATGGATACGACAGCAATTATGAAAAGCAAACGTGGCATATTTACACTTTAAGAAGGGAATTCAGACATTGTTGTAACCCCGCCGCTCCGGTGTTGACATAACGTCTTGAACTGAGACCGAGCCACATCGGCGAGGCCGGGGGGGTGGGGAGGTTGGAGACAAAGTGATCTGTGATGCAGGGGAAAGATACCGAAATGGACACGGGTTTCACTTCGATCCGAATTCTTACCAAAACGCACAACAGCAGCCGTGAATCGTCTCGCTCGCTGTTCGCCGGGTGAAGCGGCCCACAGCCCGGAGTTGCGAATGATGTCAGATTGGTATGTACTGTATTTGTACTATTTCTGTTTTATGACACAGAGTGAAAACCCAGCTAACTCGCATGCCGTGTTTTTCCGGCAGCTGCTGACATCAATGTGTTTGTTTATTGATAGTGAGAGCGTTGTGTGTGTGTGGAGAGCTACACCGCGTCTCGCCCGCGAGTGCGCGTGCATTTCGTGTGTGTGTGTGTGTGTGTGCGTGCGCGTGTGCGCGTGCGTGTGCACACAGTGCCATAGGAGGGGAGCAGATATGTGTTGAAACAACAAGAGGTTGAGATCCAGCTGTCTCAACAGAGGCTTTTCCACTTAACTGTGTGCCCTTGTATAAATGGCAATGTCAATTCTGAACTCGAGCTGAAGGGGAGAGACGGTCTGCGGGAAAAAAAAAAAAAAGCCGTTGGCCACGTCTACACTCGGACCTCCATACGTCACGTTTATGAGCATATACGTAGCAGAACACACACATAGTGTAAACTACTGTACACACCCTAAAACAAAAAACATCAAAGAACAGACACACACACACACAAGGCCACAGCCCATGAAAAGACTCTCTGAAAACACTTTGACTTTACTAGACTACATCTGCTGTGATCTTCACTCGGAGAGAATAATTTTCCTACTCTACGCCTCCGTCAGGATGCAACATGTTGGCAGAGTCGTGAGCTACCAATGAGTCGCGGCCCACATGCCAGAACCTTATGATTATTTCTAACCATAATAAACATCCACTTTGAGAAGAGTGTAACAACAGGATTGCCTGTCTCCCAGAGACACAAGCGTCGAGTTCCCCACAGCGAGTGTTTGAGGTGTTGGACAGTGTGCGTCAACCAGAATGCCGTCATTACAGGGGAAGGGAAGGAATGAGCTCATAGACATTAACGGCTGCGGGTTCGACGGGGGGAACGCAAAGGGGTAGAGAGAAACCGATGGAAAAGATGAAAAAGCAGAGAAAATAACACGAGATGAGCCACTGCCAGATGAAAGGATGGCGGGATGGAGGGTTTTAGGTTGATGGAGGAGGAGTTTAAGGAGAGTTAGCGTGCTGTCTTTGATGGTTGCGCGGACCTTAAATGACCTCGGTTCTTGAGACGGCAAGTCTGATTGCGACCATGTGGAGGAGGGCCCACGTTCAACGCGATCATGTTTGAAGTTCATTTTAATGTAGATATTTTAGTTTCGCACGAAGCGAGTGGCAAAAAGAATCGTTTGCGCCGTACCAAGGCCCGAAGCACGGCCCGGAAAGAAAAAAAAAATGCTTTTCGTCCTTTGATCCGCGTTAAACTGTAAACAGAAACACTCACAAGGTATAAAGAGAAAGAAACAGTGATTTTCTAATTTCTCCCCAGACACGCCAGAATCACAGTGTGTTCTGAACACTTATAATTTGGTGCTATTGGTTGATTGGACCGCAGTCTGAGAGAAAGAACATTGGCCTGGAGAAAACTGGAAGGCATCTGTACGGGATGCAGCTTTTACTCCAGATGATGTTCAGAACTGGGTTTTAAGAAGTCTCTCAGACCTCGCCGCAGCAGATTAGTGACGACAATGGTGCAGCGTTAGCGATAGTGCCTGGCACGGCTCCTCCAGCGGGCCCACGGTGACAACAGACAGCCGTCGAAAACATATTTAGAGCCCGGAGTTCCCCAAATGTGTCCCACTGACTCATACCTTTGTACGCGGTGGAATATTCATGCTGCCGAAAATAAAAATGACTTGAAGGCAACGGCTAAATAGCATTCGGTGTGGATATGGAGCTTTGAACGGCATTCAAATGTTCAAATGTGTCCTGTCCAGACAAGTAAATGTCAACAAAAAGGAATTCAGAGTAATATTTTGTGCTCCAAGGGTAATGAGTGTAAGTGCTTGTCCCTTTTAGGAATAGACTAAAGAGTTTTTGGATCAGATTATCATTTTACATGCACTAACAAGGAGTAATAACAAACGCATAAACAAAGCATCAGTTTCTTTACACAACACGAGAATTCCTGACAATATCTTAAGAGATTTAGCAGTAGCTTAGCAGCGGAGGAAACACGGCCCACTGCTCTCCGGCCTCTCTTTTTTTTTTTCTTTCTTTCTTTCCACACAAGGGGCACAGATGAAGGGGCAGAACAAGAACAGGGCAAACTTTAAAGGGAGTGCCACTTGACTGGCCACTTCCTTCTAAACCAATTCTCCATTCTGTCATTGAAAAGCTATTTTTATAAGAGGCCACGGGAAGTCTGGGAGTGGACGAGAACCACACACACACACGTACAGTACACACAGGGACGAGACTATGTGGCTGTGACCTGTGAATGACAAACATGTAGCACATCAGGCTGCTGTGATAGTTCACTCGGATGTACAGTCAGAGGGTGGGGGGGGGATATAAAGGTAATCTGGCGACAACAAGAAAGGAGCCAATCTATGGAGGTCTACTTTGGTGTTAGTATTTTGGCGTGCTTTGAAGTCTTCCTTTCACCACGAGGTTGTGTCTGTCGGCCAGGGGAATTCCTGGCAGAGTGATTTTTGAGACTACAGGACTGAATCACATTGCCAGGGATTTCCAATGGCTCACATGAAGAAAGCAGCCCTTTTCTCAACAAAACACTAATTTGCTAAGTCAGCCGCAGCTACACCTTGTGCGTCTCTCGTTTGCATATTCACAAACACACCCATCTCACTCGGTGTCACCAACAGATGCTGGTATAAAGCCTGGCTGTGCGGCAGCAGGACTTAACCCACATGTGAACAGTGAGTGTTTGCCGTGTTCACAGTGGTTAAGTTCTGCCGCCACAGGGCTGCAGCCCGCCGAGGGGAGAGTAAAGGTCAGGGAGGGGCCGCACCGCATCAAATCATTGCTCCTCACATCAACACCAGACCTCAGACAAGCAGGGCCGCATCTACTGCAAACAGCTGCCATTTTGTATCCTCCAAAATATATAAAAATTTTTTTTTCCACAACATAAAATGCATTTGTGTCCACCTGGTTTTATCCGCGAGGAGATCTGGCCTTCCTTAAATACATGAAACAAATAGAAATGCACAAAATCAACAAATTATCAGCATTGCTGTGAGGTTTTACTAATACTGTGAAATAGCTGCATCTTTTCTTTCTGGCAGTGGTTTAAAGGTGTTTGACTGAAAGTGTTGATTATTTTAATGTGCCTAATATTTTTGCTGAAAAGTACTGGATGGAAACGCAAATTACTTAAAAAAAAAAAAAATTGTTGCGGATTTTCTGGAAATTTGGGGGGAAAAAAAAACTTGTAGTGTAGCTCACCACCAGTCAACACGTAAAAACGATGTGTCAGGATGGAATTTATCCAATAAAACAGTAAAGTTGTCAATAAAGAGGAGAAAAAAAATAGTGCTGTCTCTCAGTTGCTGGATAGATTGTTTGAGTGTCATTTTATGGGTGTACTGAACTTAGATTCACACTGAATCACTTCTAAATCCACAGCATGTGTTGGAGGTTGACGACATGTGTGATTGAGTGCATGTGCGGTTCACGGATGACTCACTACAGAGTCGTACTGTGACTGAGGGCGGTGCACATGAACAGGTATCACAGTTCTGATAATAACTGCTAATCTGTTGAATTAGCTGAAATTGTGCAGCTTCGGTGTGTCTGCTAAATGTCAGCCGTCTCATTAGCGTCCCCGACTGCCCGTGTTCCTGTAGGGCGAGCAATATGTCATCTTATGTCGTCAGTCGTGTCGTTGGCTGCCAGAGCCTCTCCGGGGTAGTGTGTGTGTGTGTGTGTGTGTGTGTGTGTGTGTGTGTGTGTGTGTGTGTGTGTGTGTGTGTGTGTGTGTGTGTGTGTGTGTGTGTGTGTGTGTGTGTGTGTGTGTGTGTG
Organism: Brachyistius frenatus; assembly: GCF_029030835.1. NCBI lineage: Eukaryota > Metazoa > Chordata > Actinopteri > Embiotocidae > Brachyistius > Brachyistius frenatus. Next base: position 59,198 of record NW_027210718.1, read on the forward strand.
TGTGTGTGTGTGTGTGTGTGTGTTTGTAATTCTGTGTTCATATTCATATTTTGTTTACATCTCCACCTGTTGATTTCTGCATGAGCATCCGTGTCTATTTGTTTGACTGGTGTGTGTGTGTGTGTGTGTGTGTGTGTGTGTGTGTGTGTGTGTGTGTGTGTGTGTGTGTGTGTGTGTGTGTGTGTGTACGTACACATGTGTAATCACCTCTGTCCACCACCAACTCCTCCTCCCCTCCTGCTGGGTCGGTCTCCTGTGCCTGCTGTGCTGATAATCAGTGTGTGACGTCAGCTGGCTCAGTTCAGCAGGAACAGGGGACTGTTCCCGTCTCCACACAAACACACTCGCACACTTTAATACCAACATCATGACAGCATTATGTTGGAGCCGAGATGTGTGGATGAATGTGTTTTTTTTGTTTTTTTTGTGAATGCTCTTTTATTGCATTTTTTTTTTTTTTAAATTCAAATCTACCCATTTTATAAAACCATGTAAGCTATAAATAAATGTGAAAATGGAAAAAATATTTTCAAATACACACCTGGTATAAAATATGTATTTAATAAATGTATTTGTATTTTTTTTTAGTTAGTTAGTTTAGTTATTTTGTTTAAAGCAATTTATTCATTGATATATTCATGTTTGTTTGTTTGTATGCTCTGTGTCTTTTCTGGCATCTTGTTTGTAAAAACTGAAACCCAAGAGAGACAGAGTTGCAGCTTCATCATACATTTTTTCAAAGTAAAATGTATGAATTCGGCTGGTTGATTCTATTTTCTGTCAGATTGAATAATCGAATGTGATTTCAGGAAGATTTGAATTAAAAATACATTTCTTTAAAAAAACATCAATGTGTCATGTGTTCTGTCAATCATTCATTCACTTATAGAAGAAATCTCACATATACAATGTTTACCTTTTAACTCTCTCTCTCTCTCTCAAACACCTTCTATGTCAATTTATCTGTGTTGAGGTGAAAAACAGAAAATAAAGATACCACACAATCTTCAGGTAAAAATGTAAAAATGATTTTACTTCAATAGTTATTCCCCTCAGTGTGAGTTCACCAGTGAAATAAGATGACTTTCCTTCACACTGTAATAAAAGCCTCCATACTGGGTTTATTGTGGTAAACTCCATTTTTACAATGTGTTTCTACTGTTGAGTCACATTAAAATTATAGAGCCAAAATCTAACAAGCTTGCTTGCACAACATCAACCTCTTACTTCCTTTAAGCGCTTGCATGTTCAGTCACTCTTTCCAACTTGCAGAGCTGAGAGTCTTTATGATGCACTGACAGAGAGGCCAGGATTGTTTCCACTGCAGTAGTAGCTGCAGTCACAAACACAACACATCTAGCCTAAATACAGCCCACTCTACACGAACACAATGACGATTGTCTGCATTTCTCAACCAGTTATGTTGTGACATTTAATTTCGTAACAGCGCAGCACACACAGCACACACAGACACACGCCAGAGTGAAGGAGGGAGTCTACTCACCAATAGTCCCATTCAAAAGCAGGATGATGAGTCTGCTGTTTTCGTTTCACAGCAAACGCATCTACGACGCGATGAGGAGGACATAGATTCCCTGATTTACATATAGTCCATGAACGTCCCACGCTTGAATGCACGCTTCATTTTTGAGCCACTTTCTACTAAACCTGTATTCCTACCACTCACCCACGTCGCATTTGTGTCCAGCATGCACATCATGTGCACGGAAGGACTGTGCGGCTTTAATTCAGGTCATAAACCTGTGAACACTGAGCGCGGGTTATTTAAAATGGACCTGTCGGCCTCCCTGAGCAAAACTTCTGCAAAACGTATACGATGGGCGATGGCATGAGGCGTTTAATGTCCGCAGTTCGTGTCCGGGTACTTTTTCAACATGGGGCGCCTTGCTCCATCAACTGGTGAACTGGCTGATGTCCCATACCTGAAGCAGTGCTAGTTGTGTTATTTAAATTCACCACCTGACAATGCAACCCCTGACCCCTCACAAGCTCTCGCGAGACTTACCAAACTACATATTCGTATAGATACAACGAGATTCACACATATGTAATATATATATGTACACATGAAAAAAAAACACATAAACACACCATTTAGAGGGTTTTTAAAGTACATTAACTCAAGTACCTTGCTTAAGGACAAATTTGAGTTACTTGTTTGTTCATTTTATTTCACAACATTTCTGAGGTAAATATTGAACTTTTTACTGCACTGTACAGTCATCTGACAGCTTTGGATTCTAATTACCTAAGAAATTAATATTTTACCAGACAAAAGATGAAATGCTTTGTTATAAATTAACTACCCAACAGTGTGTGCCGGAAAGGTGAAGCAATTAGTCAACTGTCAATTCATTTGTAACAAATTCGTTTTCGATATGTATATGCATCAAAACATTTCATGGTTGCATCTTCTCAAATATGACAAATTTGAGAAAAATATTTATATATTAGCCAATTATCTGTAATAAGTTGGAACTGTTGGTTTAGGTGTCGATATAAATGTGACAGGCAATCCACCAGCTACAGAAGTAAATTACTCATTCATTAATGCAATAGGTAATGATAATTTAATGATACAATGGCTAAAAATGTACTCCACACTATTACTTTGACAATTACATATTCTATTTTTAATGTAGGCCTTTTACACTAGGAGTAAACCTTTTTTTTTTTTTGTGGTATCGCTTTTATTTATAAGTAAAGGTTTTGATTTCGTGCCACCTGGTGTCTGGAAAGATTGACTATTGAAATGAAGCCAGTCTATTCATTATTCTGTGACCAGTGATTTTGCTGGGATACAACAAATTTGATCTTAAAAAAAAAATAATAATAATAATAATAATAACGGTGACAGTGACGGCTGTCACCCGGATGTTTGTCCTGGCCGGGTGGTTGCTATAGTAACGGAGGCAAACATGGCCGTCGTCAGTGTCAGCCAGCTGCGTCAGAGGAGACGGCGGTTCAACAGACGCGCTCCTGCTTCTGAGAAAGCCGCGTGAGGTGTGGAGGTTAAAAAAAAAAAAAATAAAAAAAGCCACCGCCCCTCCTCCCCGTCACCACCCCACCTTGCTTTGTCACCAACTGTCCACCATTTATCTAAATCTACATTTATTGCCCCCCCCCCCCCTCCCTCCGCCATTGTTTTCCTCCTATATCGCAGTGTTTATCTTTCCGTCCCAGTCCGGGGGGGGGGGGGGGGGACTCCTCATCCTGCAAATGTCTGTCTCCCCTCCTCCCTCGTTACGCCCACGCACCCGCACTCCTTCACCCGTCTCACCTGCCGCTACCTCTCCCCGGTTGGGCCAATAGGCTGCCGAGAGGTGAGAGTTCCCATGGCAACACAACAGGTAAATAAGGGTGGAGGTAATGGGACGCGCGCACAAAAGGGCGTTGTTTGGTTTCAGAAATTGGGGAGAGGAGGGGGGGGGGGGGGCCCACAACCAAAGTAAAAATAATCCAAATGTATTTTTAATTCTCTACAATATTTCGAAATAGATCATATTAATTCGATGTGAAATCAATCACGCTGGGTTTTATTTTTATTTTTTTTTTTTTTTACGTCTTAACCAGACGGAGCTCTGTGGTTTTCTATCTTATCTGCAACAGATGTTCATTTACGCGTCTCGGAATAAACAGAACTATGGATGACACTCCTCTTTATCTGAAAACAATGTCTGCATTACCAAGTTTGCAGAGCCCCTATTCCTAAATCAACCCAATAATCGCAGCTACGTCTGAACAAGCTCTTTTCACTCATTCACTGTTGTATACAGTTTATGGTTTCACGCAGTAGTGAGCAGCAAATTGAGATTTTGGACTTCTTACTCATCTTGATCATTTCGCGCCGTCACAGCATTAGAAACGCACACTTTTTTTTTTTTTTTTAATACTTTTTGCACGTTTAAAATCTATCCTATAAGAAAAGGACTTGACTTTTCCCGTTGCGTTGATGGTGACTAATTAATCCGGACACCCATCTAAAAGGACCAATGAATGAAGTAAGGATTTTTTTTTTTTTTTTTTTTAGGACGCTGCCATTCACCCCTGACGTTGAGCAAGGCTGTATGTTGCCTGAGAGGCAAAACTCAGGGCAAACTGTGTAAGGCGAACACGTATGTCGTTTTATCTGCACCTATATTGTCTGTAATAGGGAGGCTGGACATTATGAGGACACTGTTGCGAGATAATAAATGACCTGAAACAGTAAAAGGGAGTGAAAAAAAAAAAAAAAAGAAGAAAAAAGTAGGAATTTGAAATGTGTGGTCCACATAAAACCAGTAGAAATATGCAAATGTGCAGAAATTAATCTGTACGTGTTTCCTCTTCCCTCCACTGGTCGCAGATCCACCCCACCCTGCAGCTGTGCAGCAGGTCAGCGCTCCCTCCCTCCCTCCCTCTGCCTCTTACTTCTTCTTTCTCCCTCCCTGTCTGCCTCTTTGGTTCTCACCAAAAAAAAAAAAAAGCTGCCATTCTGGAGAAGACATAATTGCCATTATGACTGCTGCGGCCCTGCACATCACAGTGTACTGATTGTTCCGCAGAGGAGGGAGTGTGGGGTGGTGGTGGGGGGGGGGGGGGGGGGACACACACACACACTGTCTGCTCTGTGCAGACGCCACACAATATTATCATAGCGTGACTACAGCTCATCCACATCCCTCCACCACCCCCACACACACACACAGTCGGTCTCTACCTCACTTTTTTTTTTTTTTTTTCAGCCGTCTGTCTCTCTGTAATCTTACAGTTAAGCACAGAGCAAACATGCGCTTCTATAGGGCTGAAACACACACTCACACAGTGCCGCCACACGTAGGAAATGATAGAAGGACTGAATGGAAAAGAAGGGTTTTCTACCAGGACAGGAACACCCAACTTTTGTGAGTGTGTGTGTGTGTGTGTGTGTGTGTGTGGGTGTGGGTGGGTGAGCACATGGGGCTGAGGTTTTTTTTGGGAAAGCTGACCTTCTCCCAGATCCAACTTCCCTTCTCCATCTCCGTTTCCAAAGAAGAAAAGGTCACCATTAAAAACAAGACACTCGGGCTTCACACACATTTGATCCATTAACTCTCCACATTTCCACCAGAATACAACTGAACTGTGAATAAAGGATTTGAAGGAACTGATTAGCCGCAGGAAATATCCAGGCCCACAATAGCAGACTGATGTATTGCAACGGGAAACGTCTTTATCATTGTTACTCGATTATGTGGTTGATTCTGCTGACAGCACAAAAGGGAAGGAGCAGCGGGTCCCACCTACACAAGCGCGTCTGCAGCCCGGGCGGATGAAAACCGAATGCATGTGTCCAATAACCACACAATAACCGCAGTTTGCGATGCCCTTCTGAGCCCCTCCGGGGATTTGAGGTAAGAATCTCACGAAGGCATCAAGGCGGTTAAATGGGCGCCGAACAGACGTGATTCAGGCTCTGTAGCGGCGCTCGTCACTCGGTGGCTTTCAGCTGCGCAAGTTTGCCGCCGCTCGTAACATGTGAGTGAGATGCTTGCAACTTCTTCTTTTTCAAAAACTTGGAAAAACTGGCTGGCGCAATGGAGTGGATAAACAGTGGACTTGTTTATTTGGAACGGAAATTTCAATTGTTTGGAGGCTGAATCAGAGTTTACAGAAGGATGTTGGAGGCTCCGCAATTACAAAAAAAACAGGTTATGGAATTGAAGGTTTATTTTAGCAGGTACACCAGTGCAGTCTGACGCATTCCAACTGTTTTGCCATAAAGTCTACATTTATGAACAGTTTTTAACACTAACGAGGTTGTAATTTCTATTATATAGTATGCATTATAGTGTAGAGTAGTACAGGGCAACAACAAAAATAGAAACACCTTTCAATTGAAAATACGACACCATCTTCAAACGTGAGCTCAGTAGTTCAAACATAGTTGATTGACTCAGCTGAACATTACAAACTTTACAAAGTACAATTTATGTAAGACCTGTTGTATTTATCTATCGTATAGGTACCTAATAAAGTGACCACTGAGTGTGTCTCTCTATCATAACTCTTTCTGCGGCTACTAGTCGTCCAGCGTTTTGTTTTTTTTAGATATAAACTTTTATATCTTTTTATACAACAAATTATCCCCAACATCATCATGTGACGTTAACGTGTCATGTGACGCACCACCTGCGGCCTTCTCACGCAGACCTACTACACAAAGGGCATTTGTAAGAGTCTATGAATGCCCTATTAAACACAGACCAAAATGATTACCTCATCGTTTAGTAAGGTGTACATCCACCCAGAAAGTAAGATAAAGGCTTGGTATCATAAAGAGAGAGGCGGTACGGTAAAAGTGATGCACTGTATATCAGGCCACAGGTAAACTCGTATAAATTTAAAAAAAAAAACTCTCGGCTACATAACACTGCCCTCTGAGTGTGTATCTAGACTCTTGCTCTCTCACACACACACACACACACACACACACGCACACACACGCACACGCACGCACACGCACACGCACACACACTACAGCTAAAACGTGATGCATTCTATACGGTCTCTTTGGTGCATGCAATAGCATAATACTCCTGCTGTTTCAGCTGTCTGAACAGGGGGTGGGAAACGGCACTTGTTTAAACAAGTAAATATTGGTATGGAAAGCATTAAAGCAGGAAACCCTCACCATTGTTTCCCATTCAATAAGCCATTCAGTTACAGCATTGTAGGTCCAACAAACTGACTGAACTTAAACATGTACTTTCAAACAGGAGGGTTCAGAAGATCAGAATAATAATGTTCAAGGAGACAAACAGGGGAACAACCGGAGGTACAAAGCCGCTCGCTGATTCTATCGGAGCATCGATGACGGCAACCAGTTAATCTGTTTTCTTGCCGGCGGTCAGCTTGTCGGCGTGGAGAGCGAAGGTCTCCGCCACCATCAGAGGGAAGACCAAGGAGGCGTCTGCATACACCTGAGAACCAAGAACAGAGAGTCCAACACTCTTCCCTGACATCATTAACGTGACTGCGATGTCAGACGCTCGCCGCACTAAACCCAGGCCAGCACCCACCCGGCTCTGTTCAGGCGCTCCGATGCCACGCTGCGCTTCAAGGACAAACGCTGTGCAGACGCTGCCGCCTTGAGGCCAGAGCAGGCGCCCGCAGCTCCCGGCTCCTGCTAAAAACCTCATTTCTCTCCTGCTTCGTGCGTACGGCAACATATTACATCTCTTCTATGCCTGGTTGTTGTTTAAGATGCGGGGTGACATTTTTGGTTGCAACGGCACTCAGAAAAACACACGTCTGAAAACAGGTCAGGCGAAGTCATCTGATAAACACATGAGGCTGAAGCGAATGAAAGCGGGGAGGGGGGAGACATCTGAAACTGTAATTAATAATAAAAGGTTATGTGAGGGTGTAACTATAAGAAAGAGACCATATTGTTGGCATTTGCATTAGTGAGAATATCAGTACCTTGACAGGCTTGGCGTCCATTCTGATCTTGCCCCAGGATACGGCCTCATCGGGTCTGGCCCCGGAGTCGGAGCCATCAAACTCCTGGCCAGTGTTCACGTACACCACGTAGTCGGCTCCGTTCCTCTGGAAAGGAAACCGAAGCGGGACAGTGGGGTCAAGACGGGAGACTCTTTTTTTTTTTCTTCTTTTCATCAGGTTTGTCTATTTAACGTTCAACACTGACGTCCCCGGTGGACTTTGAGCGCCGAAAGATCACACGTGGTTACCATAAGATTGGCGTTGGCTATATGGTGTTTGACCAGCCCTCCTCCCAGGATGATCATTCCTGTCCTCTTGGCAAAAACCGCCTGGCTGTTCATCCTGCGAATATCTGAAACAAGGACCGCACACGGATGACACGACCGAACAAACGCCGCTGTGGCGACCGCGTGCTCTGACGGGGATGCTGCGTTTACCTTCTACAATGTCCAACACCAAGCCGGGCTTCTTGTATGAGTGGAAGTAGATCATGTCGCCCAGAGAGCCGTCGGTCAGAGCAGGACTGAACACTGGGATGTTGTTCTGAGAGGGAATTTAATGGCGCATTTAACGACAAGAGACACACGGCACACCTCGTCTCTGAATAAGACGCGCTCCCGCCGCGGGAGCAGTTTCTGAACTTTTTGACCCAGCCCTCGAAAAGTACACGAAGTTGCTGATGAACAACTGATGAATGAACCGCGTACGTTATAATAACAAACTGTGAACTTTAGGCCATGTTTGCCGATAAACTGACTTGCTATAAGCTATTGATCCTGACAGCTGTTCCGTCACTGTATAATACGTGATCGATAACATCCAGGACTCACCTTGTATGCCCAGTAGCAGACAGAGTCAGTATTATTTATCTCCTTGCCCAGCCGATGGATCATTTTAGAGGGAGTCCAGCGAGTGCCCTGAAATAAGAAAGCTCAAATAATAATAATATAACTGCCAAATTTGCAAAATCCAAACATTTCCTGTTTTTTTTTCTCAAAACGTCTGCTTTTTTTTTTTTTTTCCACACGGAGAAACCGACCTCTGTGTTTTGCTCCAACAGCATCTGGTCCAGGATGGGCATCAGCCAGTCTTCAAACTTACAGTAGTTGTCATTGGGCACCAGCAGATTCCCTATTCTGCAGCCAGCGGGGGGGACGAGTGAGGGAGACGACATTTAAACGGGGGACAAGAACACATACGTAAACGAATTAAGACATATAAACGAGGAGGGACGTCTAAGACAAACCCCCGACGCCCCGTCCTGCGGCGTACGGTGCCACGGAGGATTAAAAGCCTGCGTCTGCTTTACGTCCCATCTGATTTTGAACCGCACCGGCAGTCACCGACCTGTTGATGCCCCGCTGCCGGAGCTCCTTGCCGAGCAGGTTGAAGTCTCCCAAGTAGGTGTGACCCAGACACTTGATCAAGTCCTCCTCGATGCCTCCGGCCGTGGTTACAATCACGTCCACCTGAGACAAAAGTAACGCAACTCTGACAACAACAACAACAACAACAAACCCTCGCCGCCGCAGGAACCGATCGGTTTTTTTGCAGCGCTCGAGCGGATGGACGTGAATGCGTGTGCGACGGGCGTCGTACCATCCCGTGCTCCGCCAGGTAGCGGATGCTCTCCCTGACTCCGGAGCTGATGAGGTTGGAGGTGTATCCCAGGAAGATGGTGCAGCCGGACTTGCGGGAGGATTCGCCGGAATCCTCGCACTCGTTTCCCTCATCCGCCTCGACCGGCTCCAGACGCTTCTCTATCTGAGGGGCGCGGAGTTAACGTTACGAACGTGCCCCGACAAGACCGACCGCAGGACACGAAATCTGCACCGTTTTAACCGGTTTTTTTTTTTTTTTTTGGTTTTAGTGTCCTGGTTTGAACAGATTGGTTGTATTATCTGAAACTATGTTTCATTTGTGTGATAATAAAATTTTTTTAAAAAAAGCCATTCAACTCACCATGCGGTTGATTTCCTGGACGGCCAGGCCGAAGCTGCTGGCCTGGAAGCCCGTGGTGAGGTAGGACTTCAGGACTGCCTGGAGATCGACCCCCTGGTTGAAGTCGTAGCCTTTGATTTTCGGCATGTCTTCGGGGATGTCGCAGCTGGGCTTCAGGACGGCCTCCATGGCAACCGAAGGGGCGTGGTCCGCCATCTTTTCTGCAAAAAAAAAAAAAAAAAAAAGGAACATATTAGGGATGCCCAGTCGAGCCTTGATCAAGCAACAATGGGTATCCCTTCAGTTTTCTGTGCCCGGCAACAGTCCTGCTCTTACTGACAGTGACGAGGCAACTGTGTTTTTCCTATGATTTTAGCATATTTCATGACTAAATTATATAATTATACAAAACTTGAATGTAGACTCCATCACTGAGGGCTAAAGCACACGGCAAAGCTCCCAGGCCTACGAACAAACGCTTGGAAAATATTTTGAGCGCAGAATGATTTGATGTGAATCACCTGGCAGTTCATAGTTTTGAGGTATTTAAGCATCATTAGTTTACTTCAGCGCGGTTAAACACACACACACACACAGAGCTGGTTGGGCGAGCGAGTAGCAGAGTGGCCGACAAGAGACCTGTTGTGTTTATCGGTGCCAAGCTGGGTGAGCAGTGTGTCTGTGAATGTAGCTGCGCATGTATATTATGGTCCATATTTTACGATATAAATAAACGATGCAGTCCCTCCAAGCAAATCAGAGACCCTAAATTCAGTTTAGATAAATATTTTTTCTGGCTGTATTGACGGAACGGAGCTGTAATTTATTTGTAGGAGCCGGGAGTGTCTCAGAGCTATTCAGCCATGGAGGAATGAAGCACGACTCTGTTTGAATCATTAACACGACGTGTTAAATTACCACTGTGAATGGGAACTGACAGAAAAGATAGCGCCTGGAATTTAAGGAAGAAAAAAAAAAAGCACCACACCCACCCTGCCAATGTAACTGTCTTTGATCATATGCCAGTTTGGTAGACATCGCCCAACCCTACTCTAACGCTGCCATGAACATTCAGTTTTTCTAGCCTGAGACTTATTTTGCTGTACAACCGCAGGTTGGAAAGAGCTTTTCTCAAACACTTGTTTATAAATAGCAGCTTACTGTAAGTGTCTACACACAATAAACCATATCGAGGCACTAAAGAAGAAACACATTTAGATTTTTTTTTTACCCCCCGCAAATGTATTAAAATTTCAACAGTCTCAAATTTATTAGCAAAGTTAAAGTACTAAAGTAAAATCCCTTGTCTGATCTCCTTTACTGATATAATATCATACATGACATCAGATTAATGATACTGAAGCATCAGTGCGTAAACAGCATGTTACTGTTGAAGCAGCTGCAGGCGGAGCCGGTTTGAACTCCATTATGTCCAGTTGTATAAAGAGACAGCAGATAACGCTGTTTAATAATGTGCTCTATTTCAAAAGCTTGTTATATTATCCATTGTGTCAAAATCTTCATCTTAAAAGTACCTGAAGCTTTCGTATTCATTTCGATGTACGCTATTTCCATTCAAAAATGTTGTGGGAATTTAAAAAGCAACATCGGATGGAAGTAAAGTACTTTAAAAGTGAATTTAAAGACAGTACTTAAGTGTATGTACTGAGAACTTTTATTGAAATGCTGCGCTTCAGTAAAATGTTGAGGTACTCGAGCTCAGGAAAATACTGGACATCATTCATCTTGACAGCTGTTACTTCTCGACTGAATATTTGACATACAAAAAAAAAAAAAAAAAAAAACATATCGCAAGCTTTAAAATATGATGATGGATTTAACTAACCGCAGTGAAGCAGTTCGCATTTGCTCAACCAATTAAAACAGTTAAATTATATTTTGACAATAAAGAAATAATTTGCGACTTCTAAAACTGCTTGTTTTTTTTTTTTTTATTAATTTTGTCGTGCAGTTATAAAATGTTGCCGTCAAGATAATCAAATACACTGTAACTTATATTCTTAAGTGGGAGGAGACACTTCTGATGTGATGTTACTATTATTGTCATAAATAGAAAAGCTGATTACATTAGGGCTTTGTTGTTGTTTTTTTTTTTAGCAAAACAAAATAACTGTAATGACAATCATTTAAACTCCATATTAGCTTTCATTATGCGTAAATACACGAATGATAAACATATAAAAAAAAAAAAATCCATGTGCTTTGAATCAGCTAGGAGAGCGGCTAGCTCACCGTGAGCGAGTTTGATCCCGCCGACTGGCTTTAAGAGCGATTAAACATCGTGAAAACAGACGTGAAAACCTACCTTTTTTTTTTTTTTTTTTTTTTTTGCAGAGGATTTAAGTGACGAAGGGGGCCAAGTAGAAAACAACTGTCACTGCACACAACAACTCGGGATACTGAGTATTTCCGTTGCTGTAAACATCGCATGGGTCGCCTGCAGACAAACAAAATTCCCTCTACGGCGACCGCGAAGGGACAAACATGGCCGAACCGCATTTCTGTCGACTAATCCCGTGACCTCACCTTTCATTTGCGGTAAAATAAATAAATAAATAAATAAATAAATAAATAAAAAATCCTTCCTGTCTGATGTTCATAAAGACTTATTTGTCTACAATGTGCCAAATAGGAGTTGGACTGCTCTGGTACTTGTACTGAAGTACTTCCACTCCACTGTAGCTCAGATTTTAATATTGCACTTTCTACTCCATTATACATTCGTCAAAAAGCTTTCCTTACTTTTAAGATGGCAAAACTTCACATCCTTTCTCTCTCGTGAAATCCACGGATCTCCAGATTTGGTGACTTTGAATTGATTAAATGTCCCTTTATGTGTGAAACTTAAATGCAATTTCTTGAGATAGGACTAAATAACCCCCCCCCACACACACACACACTTGGATCAGCTGGAAAACAGAAGTGTTTTTCCAAGTTTGTTGACTCTTGAGAGATATGTGGTTCTCAAAACACAGAAAACACGTGATGATATTATAGAATATGATGCATTAATGTAGATAATAAAAAAAACCTAACAGTAGCCTATATAAACAAGTTCAAATAAGCACAAAGTAAACATCTATAGCAGTGGGGGGGAAAAAAATATCCATTACTGCAGCATACTTCTGATACCAACATTTTGCTGACAATACTTGCTTAAGTGAGGTTTTGAATGTCAGACTTTAACTCGTAGTGGATTTTTATTTTTTTTATTTTTTACGGTGTAGAATTAATACTATTGCTTAAGTAAAGGAACTTCATATTTCTTCCGCTGCTGTGTATTTACCATATTTGTTGAAGGACGGTTTTGTTATATCTTTAGCTATAGATAGCCCACATTTTCTGAAGCTTATTTAGGGCACATCATCAGAAAGTGTATCCTTGCGCAATCGGGTGTTTTGGGGTCTCTCGAACATCCACCAAGGCAAAAAAAAAAAAACACTGAAGTTAATCAGCAGCAACCTCCACCAACGGATGCCTTCATGGTCCGGAGCCATCTCGATGGCTCGCCTCCTTCCTCCACCCGTGACACCTGCAGAGGACGACCTCGACCAGAGAGCCAAATGAACCAACTCGAGCCTTTATTATGACAGCAACTGGAAATTGCGGTGGAAAAAAAAAAGTAAGCGCATCCAATTGGAGCTCGCCGGCAGACAAGCGCGCATGAAGTCCAGCATCCAGTAAATAACCAATAATCTTTCCATCAGCTGCGGCCGTGAAGTTTGATGTCTGTGACATTTCCAACAAAGTGTTGAACGACCTTTAGTATCACAGAGCCTTTGAACTGCTCCCCCCGACGGTGAATAAAACGAGCTCCGGGGTCAAAAATGGAAACTCGGGAGCCATCTCTGAGCAGACTCTCTCCTCCACGACCCGAGCCGGCTCACCGGATCAGGTAAACTTATAAGATGTGTTAGTCATTCACCTTGTTTTTTTTTATTTAATTTGATTTAATTTGATCCAAATCCAAAAAAAAAAAAAACCCAACTCATCAGTTTACATTCTGCATGTAACTTACAGTAGCAGACACTATTTTTTTCTTTCTTTCTGTGTTTTAATAGTGAAGGGAATGTCAGGGAAGATGTGCAGCAGCAGCAACAGTGTTATTCAGGCGCAAAAACTGGTGGATCAACTGCAGGTGGAAGCAGGCATGGAGAGATTCAAGGTACGTAAAGAATCTAAATGTTAACGACGCACTGGCTGCACACCCCTTCTGTACTTCCATGGCTCCGTTTAACACGAGTTGACTGGCATATTTCCGTAGTTGTGAATGTACCCGTGCGTCCTAATAACGCGCTGCAATTAAAAAAAAAAAAAAAAAAAAAAAATCCACTGCCCGAAGTCAAATTCGTATCTCTCGTCGTGAATTTCCTGCGAAACGTGCTTTGTTTCAGCAGATCTCCCTGACGGCAGCGGACTTGGTCCAGTACTGTAAGGACCACCGGCGCGGCGACCCTCTGCTCACCGGCATCGCCGCTTCGTCCAATCCCTTCAAAGACAAGAAGTCCTGCGCGCTGCTTTGACGGTTCCGGGGGACAGACGACCGACGGACGGCTGCTTGATCGCTCCGTCTGCTGTCAAATGTGTCCGAGATGAAACTTTCGGTATGACATTTATTCTGAGAAATTAAATCCAGTCAATAATTCACTCTTTTTTTTTTTTTTTTCCTTTTAGGACATTTAATAGCATCCTATGTGGAAACAGTCTTTCAGTGTGTTTTAATGAATGCATTTGTCAAGTATTTTTTTGTTTTTTGTTCATGATTTATAGTTAGTTATCCACGAAGTAAATGCAGACGTACATAAGATAACATTGATTTTACTGACTTGATGACAGCGTTGAAATAAATAGCTTTACAAGTGTGTGGTGGAGGTCTGGGAAACTTCCACCTTACATGACAATTAACTGATGACTGTAACAGATTCTGTTAATTATTTAGTAATACAATTCATATTTAAATGTCTGCAGTTGCCGTGCTGTTTAAACACGCAACAGTTAAGAGAAGAGAGACAAACTTTTTCAAACTCAGAGTCTTTGTAATCTTTCAGGAAGAGTAATTAGGATAAAAGTTAGCAATAAACATTTGATTTTTGTTTGTAGATACATTTTTCTATGGCATTAAACAAGGAATAATAATTTAAAAAAGAAAAAAAGGTTGAGGAACATATTAGGGTTGGCTGCACCAACGCGCATGATCCTCCCAAATGATGCTGCCATATAACAAATCTCAATACAAGACAGAAAACTTCATTTAAAAAAAAAAAAAAAATCATTCAAATTAGAACTAAGCTAAGAAACAAGTAAATATCTCCAATAACTTTTCCTTTATACTTTTTAAACATCTGTTTTCTAGCGTGGCAAAACAAAATCATCCATTTGCCCACATGTACCACATTTGTAAAGTTTCCATTGATGTCTCTCTTCTTAAATCCATCCATCAGCCTTTAAGACAAGAGAGCTGTTTATTTTATTTGTTTTAAACATGGTCTACTCTTCTTTTTTTTTTTTTTTTGTTCCGTGTATTCCAACTTCCTAAAGTCTGGTCAGCAGCTGTTGATCTGCTTCAGGTCTTGTCCACACCTGTTTTCAAGTCTCGGCCATGTAGTTTGCAGACCTTGCGGTCTTTCATTTCCTGGGCCTCCAGACGTCCACACTAACGTCGCCCGAGGCTATAGCGAGGACTCCGGCCTCCGCACTCAGCTGACAGGCGAGGAACGTGAGAGGGAGGATGGAGACACAAAAATAAGAATTCATTATTAATTAAAAAAAAAAAAAAATCTCTTAAAACATAGAAAAAAAACAAAACACAAACAAAATGATTTGATTACGGCTTTCGTGCGCAGACGTGTGTATACAGAGCCGGCTTGCCAAAGCACTCGCCCTCCGATGGGAAGTGTGCTTAATTGCATTCAGCGAGGGCAGAGCTGCATGACTACGCTTTGATTTCATACAAGTAAACGAAACACGGCAACGGGTGAATATTGTTTTAGAACGTTTTTGCAAGGTAACACTCGGCTCATCTGCCGCCACGCAGCGCTGTAATCAACATTTTCTTCCTGCAATTCAATTTTTTTTTTCATTTAAAAAGATAGCCTGCCTTTGAACATTGCTGTAAACTATTATGAACGCCCCCCCCCCTCCCCCTCCTTAAAGGTTAAATGATAATAATCATTATGAGAATAATATACTGCATTTACATTGCGCATTTCACAACACAAAGGTCATTTCCATACTTCTCCTACCAGGCTGGACATTCAGTCGACCTAAATACGTCACGTGTTACTTTGCATACTTTGTCATTAAACGGCAACACTGAAAAGGGTGAATTGAACAACACGCATGGAGCTTCACCTTCACTGAATGGACACGTACTCCTGCACAATACAATACAATTCAATTCAATACAATTCAGAACATGGTCCCAATACACTTCACAAACACACACAAAAAAAAACAACCACAATAAAAAAATAAAGGAAATATTCAAACAGAAAGTGAAAAAAAAAACACGAGAAAAAAAAATCATTTAAATATCAATGTCAAAACAAAAAAAAAGTGTAAAATGAAAGGACTTAGTTAATAATATCAATACCGATAAAATGTCGCCGTTAAAAGGTAAATGCTAAAATAACATGCAGTACTGGCAAATGCCTGAATAGCAGAGCAGGGGAGAGTACAGTGATGGGATGGCATCAAAGCGTGCGTATCCTGGCACGCTGACTCTCTGTATACAAACGCCTTACGCACGCTGTAATCAAACTGCGGAAACGCATTGCATCACATACGCAGCATTTTGTCCTCTCAGTGTAGTGAAACACGGCCTCCATATGTGTATATTTTTAACTTCAAGTTATTTCTTTGTTGGTACAAAATGTTTTCCTAAACAGATATATAAAAAAATATATATATAAAAAAAAAAGTAATTACTGACATGCCACGCCTTGTAAAAGTTATAATATCCTAATGGAGGTAAACAATTTGACTTCTTTACAGGAGGTGGTATCACTTACCCCGTGGACTGCAGCTTGATAATTCAGAGTGCATAATGTCCTTGGAGGTGCACAGGGGATATGTATCTGCAGTGGAGACAAGAAATTACAATGTGAGCCTGGTCAGAAGCAGTTTATATTAATGAGCAAGGCAACACGCGATTTGACTCATCCTACCTTGACGGTCCGATCAGATGAAGAGGTGTAGAGGCCTCCAGGGGACTTGTGGATCCCCGTGACCAAAGCCGTGTGTCCCACATCAAACTGGGACACGGGTTTTAAGGTCCCTGCCCGCATGGAATAGGAGTGCAGCATGCCGCGGTTGTCTCCCGCCCATATTTCACAGCCGCTGTAGCTCATGGACAGCAGATACGAGCTCAGCTGTGAACAGAGGGGTGCGTTGGGAGTTAGTCTCGGCGGACAGGAAAGGCGGACGGGAGCTTAAATGGGACACAAACGTCTTGAGGAACTGTCTGTTTTTGCATCTACCCGGACTTTCTTCAAGCTTTTTCCCGCCCTGCGGTCGTAGACAGCCAAGGTGCAGTCTTTACTGCCGGAGATGATGTATTTGTCATCTGCAGCTAGGCACATCACAGCGTTGCCATGGAGACGGAGGCTTTGAACCAGCGGTTCGGCAGCTGCAGAAAAATGATCACAATTAGCCTCAGGACGAAAACATTTGCGTTTATAATTTCTCTGCTGACTAAGTGCTAAGATGATTAAACAAATAACATTCTTGCACACGTCCAGACTTGTCGTGTGACGCCGCTTTATCGTCACATTTATAAAACTACTGGCCTTCATTTGCACTTTAATGCGCGCTAAGCCACTAAACTGTACAGCAAGTTACCTCTGGGGTCGTACAAGCTGACCCTCTTGTCGAAGGTACCAGCCAGCAGCACGTCTGCCTGATAGGACAGGCAGAGGACAGCAGCCCCGGCCCTGATGACGCCCTTCTCTGTACCACCTGCCTGGAGGTCCCACAGCCTCACAGTGCTGTCGAAGCCCCCCGAGGCCAACAGAGGCGGCTGAGATGCCAGGCACCAGACCCAGCCCCGATGGGTGCTGAAGTCGCTCTGCCCCACCAGGCTGTGCAGCATCGTGCCGCTCGAGCCGGCCTGCAGATCCCACAGCTTCACGTTCCAGTCTCTGGAAGCCGTGGCACAGACCGCCCCCTCCCCCCCGAGGAGGAGGACCGAGTTGACTTGGGCAATGTGGCCTGACGGGAGGGTGATGCACTCCAGCGCAGGAGGTGGGCTGGGGCTTCTTGGGGATTGACGTTGCATCATCTCCGCCTGTCTTCCATTGCCCAGACTCCTTCGGACCTCGGGGTGATTGAGAGCTGCATTTTGCCCTTCATCAATATTAAAAACCATCCCGTGGTTCCTTTCTTCTTCCATTAGTGCCGCTGCATCATCCTCCCGTATCGCTTCCAACTCCTCTCTCAATCTTGCCAGTTGGTCCTCACCTAAGATGTGCTGCATTTCGCCATCCTCGTCCTCCACTGCCATCTCCATCCCCTCATCCACACCATAAGCGACCTCCTGAGCTGCCGCCCGTTCCAGCTCGTCCTCGCCACCGTCTCGCTGCCCGTCCGCCGCCGCCGCCGCCGCCGGTTCGCCATCCTGCGGCTTCTCTTGTTCCTTTTCCTCCTGGACCTGTCTGGCTGCACGATGCGCTTCGCTTATCCAGCAGGTAGTCAACTGCTCCATCTCCATGCAAGCACTGGGCCAGTCAAAGTCCTCCCTCGGCCCCACCGGAAAGCCAGCTCTTGAGCCTATGAGCCTCCGTGCTCGGAGCTGCCAGGAGGTGCTGTCCTTACCCACGTTATCCAATGCATGACAGACCTGATAACGGAAGAGGAGGGATTTAAGACAATTTCCAACATCTGCAAGACGAAGACATAGACAGACAGACAGACAGATAGATGTAACAATGGATATTTACAGGATGGAAAAGGTTTTTGTCAACTTAAAGATGGACGTCTTCATGCAACACTGGAAAAAAAAAAAAAAAAAAATGGTTGTATGATGTTAAACCCGCTGAGACATGATTTTGTTAAGATGATGAATTGAAGGAACATCCGTAGTTTTTTTTGTAATTTTTCCATACTGTACTCCCTCTAGTGTCCGATTATGCTCACTGCAACATGTATTCAACAGTGTCAAGTCAACGTGCTCTTCTTACCAACGCTTCTCTTGATGTACAGTTGCGTTATGTCATTTTTATTTTTCTTCTTCTTTAGAGCTACCTCTTGAAAATGAAAATAGATCAGAAAATCAACTTAAAAGAAAATAAGGCAAAGAGATGATGTTTTTTTTTTAGCACTAGTCCTCTCGTCTTATTTTACCTTCTGCATCGACTATTCTGGGAAATAGATTATTATTTTCTGTCTCAGTGCTCGTATATCCAAATGTTCTGCCACATGGCAAATTTTAAAAAAATAAAATAAAATAAAAAACGTACCTTTGGCAGGACATCGATGACACACTGGGCAGGGAGGTGTGAGGCGATGTGGGTTAAAATCTCCCACGGTAGTGCCAACAAGCCGCCGGCCTCAGCGCTTGAAGGTGAGGGGCTGCGATCCGCCGGGGACGAGCGGCCCGCCGGCGGCAGGCTGAAAGGAGGACGGAGAGCAGCGCGTCTCGGTACTGATCCAACTGATCCCGTGCAACATGAAACGCTCGGTAAACGGAGGGAGGGCTTTGCTTACCCCTGCAGGTCGGGCCTGGAGGCCTCGCCGCTCGGAGGTCTCGCCGGGCGAGGAGACGGTCCACCCGGGTCGGTGCGTGTCGCCGCCTCCGGTTGGTGCGGGTTGACTCCGCCGTCGTCGTCCTCCATCACCTCTCCTCCTCCTCCTCCTCCTCCTCCTCCTCAGGCACGGTGCGTCAACATGACTGTACTTTGCACTGCGAGGTTTAAACTGTACTTCTTCTTCTTCTTCTTCTTCTTCCCATGAATGCGTGAAGTTTTCTGTTCGCTGCACGTAAAGCAAACAAAACAAAAATAAATAAATTAAATTAAAAAAAACCGACGACCGTCACCACAACGGGTTAAACGTCAGATTGAAGTCACGCTGTTACCTTTAATAAGCCCCCCTTTTTTTTGGACGGGTGTCTGCCGACCCGCTGTAAACAAACTGTAACCGGCGTCGCTGTGTAAATCAAATAAAAGACGGATGTAACGCCTCCGTTTTTGATCGCCGTCATTAAACGCGAACTCCAAACTAAGAATTCAAAACGGCACTTCCGGCGAAGACAGAGGTCGTCATCAAGCTGCGCAACCGTGACGTGTACATGTCTGTGACGTGCACACTTTTGCAACAGCTGCAAAGCGATTTTACACGTCGTTGATTCTGCGGGTTTTCCAGCATTTCTCCCGTGAAGCAGCAATGAACACGCTCTCGTGTTGGAGAGTCTGTTTAACAGCCATGTTTTAGTTCAGGTTATTAAATTATAAAGGTGTTTTTTTTTCAAAGAAATATTTTCCTCCCTCCACCAAATACTGAATGTACACAACGTGCTTTAAATATAACATACATTGACTCAATCTATTCTTCAGACTGTTCGTTTTTGTATTTAATTGTTTGTACCTCTTGTCTCAAAAAGGTAAAGTCAGAATCTGTTTATTTCTTTATTTAATGAAAAAGTCATTTCAGATTTTTTTTGTTTTGTTTTGTTTTTGCTGTCAGTAAATAATACCCGAGTTTGTGAATAACAACATTTTTAACACGTGAATTTCAGTTACAAAAATTTAAACATTTAACAGAATTGATTTATTGTCATTTATTTTCACTTTGAATAAATTTTTATTTTTGGCTAAAGTTTTTTTTTCAGGGTATAACATTTTTCAAATGCTTTTATTTGAAAGTATTTTTCAGTTTCATGTGCCAAAAGATGATGTATAAAGGGGCACGTTGAAAAAGAATGACCACCTTCCCTTAATATTTGTAAGTAAACAGTTTTCTGAAATGCAAAATAAAAAAAAAGTGAAATATGAAAAAGGTCCGTCATATTGAACTGTAACGAGGAGACAGAATAGCTGTTGATTTATTCCTTTTCCTCGTCTGTGGTCTTCTCATCAGCATGAGCAGCGAAGGTTTCTGCCACTAAGAAGGGGAAGACGATGGTGGCATCTGCAAACACCTGGAAACACAGAATAACAAGCCCTTTATTAAATCGGAGCACAAAACCTAAGGAGTCCTCAATCCCAGTCTTTATATGCCTGTTTTCATTACATGAAGTGAAGACACACTCTGGAAAAAAATAACATTAAATGTCCAATATCAAACCAGGGTTCTCAAATGAAAACAGGAACAAGGCGTCTCCTGCTCGGTCAATAAATGATTTTGCAAATCAAACACGCCTACTGGACGGTAGATTTAAAAAGAAACAACAACAACAACAACAAAAAAACGCAAATTACACTTATCACAGTAAATGAAATCGTACTTCTTTCGCCCTCTTCTTCCATTAGGTCATCGTATCATACGTCGGTTTAGTCAAAATGCTGGTAAATCATATGAACAGCTACCAAAGAACACCATTAAACATTTCTCCCTCATAAAGGGTTTGAATGGTTGGACTAAACAATTATTTGGGTTATTGTATTGCTACTTGCCACAGTGTAGAACCTCGCAGGAAAACAGGTACACCAGCTGCTCCCCCATTGTACATTTGTACTGACAAAAGTGTCTTGTTTGCTTCAGCAGCTCGGACTCTCCAGGATTTAAAAACGGCAAAACGTGCTGTGAAATCAATTCATTCTAATTGGAATCAGCACAAAGAGAAGATCTGCCAAGGGAGGCAAATTAACCTGAGGCTAAAGTGAATTTACACCTTCAAACAATAAAAGTTATTTCTAAAGTGGTCTCGACAGTGCTGACCGAGAGGTGACAAGAGAGTCAACAACGGACAAGAGGTCCGGGGGAAGTGAACAGAACAGTGAAGTAAAGACCCGAGAGAAACTTCCATCTAAAGGGAGTCTCGAGCACAAGTGAAAACGTGTTGACACGTTTGCTCATGGGAAATCACTCTATACAACAGCGAGGTGTAATATGTGATTATTAGACCTGTCCAGGTCTTTGCCAGACAAGAGTAAAGTCTCCGATGCGCATTGGGCCCAAACACTTGATCAAATCCCGCTCTATGCCTCCGGGCAGTGGTTACGAGGACATCCAGCCTTTAGGAGATAGAAAGACACTGCGTTATGGAACGAACGTTAACGGGGGGCGATTGTGTACGTTGGGTCTGATTCAAATTGCTCAATGATTTCGGCTGCAGACAAGAGAACCGCATCAGCACGCAATTTCAAAAACATTGCGTAAAGTAAAAAAAAAAAAAAAGCACGTTCCGACTTCTTTTTACGTATTCCGCGAGTTTGTACCGTCCCGCGTTCGGCGAGGTGGCGGATAAGACCCCCCCCCCGCCGCCGCCGATGAGGCTCGAGGTGCAACTGCGGAAGGTGACGCAGCTCGCGAGGCGGGAGCGGGTCGACGGATCGTCACCTGCACTTCCGTTCTCGACTTTTTTTTTTTTGGGGGGGATCCCGTGGGAAGCGGAGGGGATTAGAAACGAGGACCACGCTTATTTTGGTGTCGCTATAAAAGCGGCACATTCCGCAGGTTTTCCCTGTACAGCGTCCTCCTCGCCGCGGTTGTCGGTCTGCTCGACAGCCAGGCTTCAAGACGAGTGGCCCGGAAAGCCCATGTCGAGATAGGAGCCCTTGACCTTCGGCGCGTCCTCTGGCACGGTGTCGGTCTTCCTGCAGATGGACTTAACGTCGTGGTTATGATGGGACATGTTTTCTGGAGAAAAAAAAAAAAAAAATAATATATATATATATATATATACATACATACACGTGTATAAATAGAGTTACAATATTGACGACTTTACACGGGCCTTCGGGGTCATAAAATCTGAACGCGTAACTACAACACGTACAATATGCAAATGTTTGTGGGTGCCGGCGGTGGAGGATTTTGTCTCCTGTAAAACCGGTCCGGTCTTTTTTTTTCTTCCCACCCTTTGTGATAAAAGTCGCGCCGTCAGCGGAGGACGTCCTGCTTCGGGGGCGGAGGGTCGTAAAAAGTATTCACGGTCCTTAAACAAGTTACTCAGGTTTTCTATCCATGCAGGTCTGTCCAGTATTCTACATCTCTCTGCATCAATCTGTCGGCACAAGCCATCTATTTTTTTTTTGGAACGTTCCTGCTTCGTACTCGCACAATACTGGGAGTGGGTCAGTCCGGGACCGGAGGAAGCCCCGCTCGATTGTTTTCTTTTATTCCCACTGGGTGTATCGCCATCGTCATCACAATAAACTGGACGAGGATTTATGGAGCCCATTCATTTTCTAAACTTGATTTCCTTCTTTTGTATTATGTTTTTCCATTTATACCGAGGCAAATAAATTATAATTTAAAAAAAAAAAAAAGTTAACACTTTAATGGCCTCCATTTAGAATTAAAAGCCATGAACATTAAATAAAAGATCTACAACACACTCATCTGCAGTCTTGGAAAGTTTTTATGCATGCAGCTTTAAACGCTGCCGATGACGAGTTCCAACAGATGAAATACAGTTGTTGCGTAGTACTTTAGAAAAGCATGTGAAACAACATATAATGCTGACGAACGCTGGCTGGGACAGTATTCAGCTACTACGATGTATGATGTATGCTTAAAAATGTATAACCTTCATTCATTTAAGAGGATTTTTTTTTTTTTTTTTTTTTTTACAGAAATCATTCTGTTCAGAGCATGTACATTAAAACAAATAATTGCAATCATGTGATCATTTCGTATTATTAAATGTGATAGCTATAGGTCTATATTTCCATTGAGTTTTATATGGACCGCTCCTTTTAAGAACTCTATAAACGTTCCACAAACTTTCTTCTACAGAAGAAATATCCCTATAAATTTGCCATCGTCTCAGTTATTAGATCGGAGTTGCAGGTATCCGGCAGGCCTATTTATATAAAAAAAAAAATAGCTCGACAACTTCCTGCACTTCCGCCCATTTCGTGTGGAGCAAGCAGATTGTAAGATTACCTGAGTACTTCGCTGACAGAGCGTTTCTTTGGGATGCTGGTCTGTCGATGTTTCTCAGTCCATTCACCAGAGAACCGACGTAGACCCGCAACCTTTCTTCCTTTATAGGACGAGGAGGGCGGAGTAGCAGGCAGGCAGCAGCATTTTAAGGATTTAGAACAGTTTCCTATATTCAAACAATATGCATGTCAGCAAATACATGGAAAATTCAAGTGTCTGACTCACGTTATGGGAAAAAAAAATAACTATTTGCAGTTACATAGAGGTCAAAAAGTTTGAATAATAATAATAGTACATTTTAGGGTGAAGACTTGGTTTCAAGTTATGTTCCAGGTGGATATAGAAATCGTTTCAAGGTTTTACATGTAGAGTTTTGGGGGAGAGAATCTATGACAATGATGCATATCTCTTGGTTGTTAATCAATCCGCGCACTTCACCGAGGTATCTCAAGATGGCAATTTATTGTTCATTGTGTATATCCGTGCGTGCATGCAGAGATCGCTCAGTAAGTGCATCACGCGAATGCTTTTGCTGCAGCGCTTAATTAACCTATCGAGATCAAAACGACACCGAACGCAAACCACAACCTGCACGAACAGAAACACGTGAGCGTTAAACCACTCGTCCGGCGGGGCAGATGAAAGTTGTGTTTGCACATGCGTGAACACGTTTGAAAAACTTGAATTACAACCTCTTTGTGGAGGAATAAACTCCTCAAATCAGTCAAGCTGCAGTTCACACCCATTTTTAGTTCAGATTTTAAAAAAAAAACAGGAAATGAACACTGAATGAATTTTGTAAAAAAAAAAGGAATGAAGTTCATTTTTTAGGTAGATTCAAAACAAAAATGGATTTGACTTTTAAGATTGCTTTTGTTCCGTCTCCTGTATTAGTGTTTAAAATTCACTGCAGAGAATTTAGAGAAACAAATTAAACAGTCAAATTCCTCGTACGTGTTCACATTTGTCCAATAGCCCGGATTCTGAAATGAAGAGAAAGTTGAAAGACGATGCTTTAAATAAAGACGTCGCTGCAAAGAATCTATACATTTTTATATCCAGGGTTGCTTCGCGCACGTCTTCCATCCGACAGCACCGAAGATCTAAACGATCAGCAGTTTCAAGGTGGACACCAAAGACTCGTCACCAAATGGTGAAATATGGTCACCAGCTCTCCCTTCTGTTATGGGTTTGAATGATGAGCAGAAATGTCTCAGAATTTGACTTTTCACATTTTGGATATAAAATGTCATCAACTTCCCCATTTAATCCAAATTTTGCCATGATTAGTCTACAATTTCTCTGAATTTAATGTTGATCAAACGAAATACAAACTTTACAGCACACTCAAAGCGTTAATAGAAAAAAAACTTTTATTTCCCCCTATTCACAAAAATTAAATAAAAAGGGATACATCAGATAACATCCCACCTGCACCACAGTTCAGCAAAAAAAAAAAAAAAAAAGAAAAAAAAAAAAAGAAAAAAAAAAAGTTACTGCATTAAATTCATTTGCCAGCCTTGATATCCAATTGAAACTACTTTATGAATTTGTTTTCCATATTCTTCCCAAAGGTATGCACCAAGCACCGACTCGCCTTCAGTCCAACCACGTCAAATTTGACATAATCAGATGGTCCGCTATAAAACAACGAAAACAAATTGTTCTTTAAATAAAAAGAATAAAAAGGAAAAAAAACTTTTAAAGTCCAAAACAATTTGTGCACTGGAGCACAAAAAAATAAAATATAAAACAAAATAAATTAAAACAAAACTATCTCATGACCATTAAAAACAACAACAAAAAAAACTTAATTAACAAAAACAAACAAAAAACCGTTAAAAAAAAAACAACTTGGGACAGCTTGCATTTAAACTTCTGCATACAGCTTGTGTATCAATCACACGGCGACTTGTAGTAAAGCCTCAACTTTTTTTTTTTTTTTTTTTACCAATTCTTTGTGGCACGGGAGCTGCATCGTTCGAACACATCCTCGTATCGAACGCTTCAAAAGTTGCCAATCTGTCCCGCCCGTGATCTCCGTGGCCACCGGATCTCTCAAAGCCCGCCTGCCAGCGACACCTAGCAGAAGATGCCGCGAGTATTCACACTGTGGCGCGTCGGGGTCAAGTGGTGAAGAGATCCAAAACGCTGTTGCATTTTGTCAGCAACAACAACAACAAAAAATACAAGCAAATGTGTAAAGCATGGATGTTGTTCCTTATTCAACGAGGCAGGCGTAGGATTTTGGTATCTACAGAGACCCCCCCCCCCCCCCCCCCCGGGCCAGCGGTTACCTGGCGGCCGAACGTTGACGCTCCCCAGTGGCCACGTTGACGCAAGGCTTCGACCGACTTTAATCCCCAAACACAACTTCAGAACAGGGCTGGTGCAAAATTACACCTGAGAAGCACTCGCGCGAACCAAAAAAAAAAAGAAAAAAAAAAAGGCAAAACCGCAACACGCGCCTCCGTTACAAACCGCCCACTGTGGACAAAGACATAAAAAAGAAAAAGAAAAAAAAAAAAAAGATAAAGCTGAATAAAGACCACCGCTCCCTTACATGAGATAACCAGTGTCGGGGAGGGAGCGGGCGGGGGCGGGGGTGGGGACTATTAGGACTCAAGAGTAAGTGTAATCCCAGGCATATCCTACACAGTATCAACGGGTGAATATATGGCAGCAACAATCACAAGTTTGATCGTATGCTGGAGAAGTACCTTATTAGCCCGGCAGCGAGTTTCATTGCCACCGACGAAGTGCTTGTAAAAAAAAAAGAAAATTAAAAAAAGAAGGTAAGATCCCTCCGAAGTGGGCCGGTTAGAAAACGACTGAAACGAGGACTTCTGCGGAAAAGCATGCAACGCTTATGACGAGGAGAAGAAGCTCGGGCGGGAGAGACGGGGGCGCATCCTCAGACACGGATGCGGGGACTGACAGGTGCAGTGGGACGTGGATCCCCAAATTTAAAAAAAAAAATACTGGTCGTTAAGGTGTCGCCCTCCTCTTAAATCCTACTCGGCTCATTTTAGAAGGAGCTTTATATCAAACTAACATGTTAAGTTTTACCAAATCATTTTACCGTTGCTTAACATTATTCTTACTTTAGCGAGCCATAAACGGTCCTAAAATCATTTATCAAAAAAAAAAAAAAAAAAAACAACAACAACCTATATCTCAAGTTCAGTATATTATTACTGTACGCCTTACATTACAAATTCTAAATTCTTACAAAAGAAAAAAAGTGCATTTATACCAGTAAGAACCAATCCATTCTTGGTGATGTCTTATCGCTCTTGTTAAGTTCGTTTAGTAAATACTCTTAAAAACGAAGCAACAGCAGCAAACATGATTCTCCACTTTGCCTACAGTATTTGAACTCTTTTGTTGCAGTCAGCGTTTTTGTCCAAACAAGCACGCATACGTATTCATCTTCCTACAGTTGATCTTCACGCGCACGCAGCCGCCATTAAAACTACCGGGATTCGACAACGTGTACGAACGGGAGGGCCAACGAACCGAGCACCCGGCGGCCTCCCCACACTGGTGACGCTTGACGCAGTGAAATCAAGGAGACGGCCGTTCACGCAAACATGCATCACTGAAGAGGTGACCGAATGCCATGCAATATGTTGGTACTGCGGTGGTTAAAAAAAAGAAAGAAAAAAAAAAAAAAAAACCTCAAGGAGGACACATACTGCTTTTTTTTTTTTTTTTTTTTTTTTTTACCTCCGATGAGGGGGAAAAAAAACAACAACAACTATTCAGCAACCAAAGAAAGAGGAAGGAAATTAAATTCAGCCAAGTGTACGTATGGGGGGAAAAAAAAAAAAAAAAAGACCCATGTATATGCACATCAAATGATTAATGCCATTTTCCAGTAAAAGGTGCAAAGAAATTAGTGCACATTGTTACACAATAAAAGCGTCTTTTTTTGTTTTTGTTTTTTTGTTTCGCCTCGGGCACGAGCCTGTTCAAGCACATCTACGTGCGAGTCAGCCTACTGACTACGTGCATTGTGGTATTTGGGACTGTGGCACCCTATGCTGGTTCAGATAATTCCTTTTTAAATGTACCCACCTGCCACCCCCCTCCCCTCCTCTACCCTCCCCTCCCCTGCGAGCCGTCATATAGCTCAACAGAATAATCCTATCAAGGAGGGGGGGAGGTCAAAGTCTGCCCTCCCGGTTGCCCTCACCTCCCTAGGATCCCTGCAGTGCTGTTGGCAAAAGTCACTTTAGAGTGTGTTGGATATAGTGAGGCGTTTAATCCGAGAGGTATATGTTTATCCCCAGTTTACCCTCCCACACCCACCACCCTCCTCCCACCCTCCCTCACAGAGACAAACAGGGCGCGGGGGGAAAGGAGGCCATCCGCAGAGTGGAGGTTAAAGGCCAGTCACATCCCTCCAGCTCTAGTTTCTCCCCACGATCTGGGCAGTGCAATGAGTTGCCCTGTTACCCTCCCTTTTATTAACCTGGGGGGGAAAAAACAAAACAAAGAAGACCGGAGAAAAGAGTTTTAAAAAATATCCCATGATATAAACATATAGAACATGCAGAGTTGATTTGAGCGCTTCGGGGGTCAAAGTGGGATTCTGGATCAGAAAATGGATTTGGGAACAAAATGTATCATTGTTTATCAATGAGCTGGGTGTTTCATCATTTCCAGAAAGGGCGTCTATGGGTTAGCAGTGTGTGTCATTCGGTGGACATACCTAACAGGTCAGTGTGGACCGAGGATGGGGGGGTCAGGTTAGACGCCGTAGCAGGCTGACAGGCGCTCCTTCAACAGAGGAGGGAATTGCTCAGAGAACTGCTGCCAGTTCTCTTCTCCCACCTGGTCCTTGAAGCCGTGCAGGATCTTGGGAGGAGAACACAAAACGGACTAAGATCTCCAGCAGGGCTTTTCACATTTCAAGTTCTAAGGATGAGATCTGATAAGACGTATTGCGATCTCAGGTCACTTTGACTGGAGTTGCTGGAGAGTAAAATTACCCAAAACTACCAAACTTCTTTTTTTTTTTTTTTTTTAACACACTGGAGAAATACTACTGAT
The DNA here is from genome assembly GCF_029030835.1 of Brachyistius frenatus. Taxonomy (NCBI): domain Eukaryota; kingdom Metazoa; phylum Chordata; class Actinopteri; family Embiotocidae; genus Brachyistius; species Brachyistius frenatus. The sequence continues at coordinate 87,749 of NW_027210718.1, forward strand.
TACCAGTTGTATGCTGTAACACTAAAAGTCACTGTAGGTGGCTGATGATGCAATGCTTGTAAGCAAGTTACCCAGATAAGTTAAAGTTGCAATTTTGGTTGTGTCGGTGCACATAAACACACCGTTTCATCCAATTCTTACAGTTTGTTGTTCCATGTTTTTGGTTGTGAACGCCTTAAAAAAATATGTTTTTCCTTCAAGCTATTTGAGTTTCGCTTCAAAGAGAGTTCTGATTCTTACAGCTTCAGCATTAAGAGTTTAAACAATTGTCAACACTGGACTCTGGCCATCATTAATCAACTCGAATGCTCCCACGTGATGTCGTCTTAAATGTAAACATTTTGCAATCTCTACCACAGCTGTCAGACTCGAAAAGCATTCGCACTAAGTAATCAGATTTCGAATGTCTGATGAATAATCATCACCGGAACTACACAAACGGAGTCATCTCAAATAAGGTCAACCCATCAGATCTGCGTGGGACTCGGATGTCTTGCCATTTCCTTTGACCGGGCTCTCACCTTATAAAACATGTCTCTCAGGTCGTCTTTGGGGTTGACCCAGGAGGCCACAGCGTCACAGAAGAAAATGAAGTCCTGGACAGAGAAGATGTGTTACTTCACTGAGCTCCCATGTTGTTCTGAGCCCCCCCCCCCCCTCGCCTCCCCCCCGTGTCCCCAGCAGCTTCGATGCAGATCGCCTCACCTGCACGACTCCCGCAGGGTTGACGCCGATCATCACGCAGATTCCCCGGAAGGCCGAGTCCTTCTCCTCGTTATCTCTGATATTCCTCAACGACGTGCACCTGAGAGGAGAAACAACGTCGGAGACAAAAGGGGAAAGTATTCTTTCACTGATTCTGTCTCGATGGACCTTTTTCCACAGCAGACGTGTTGACCTATCACAGTGGGTGGGGTGTGTGTGTGTGTGTGTGTGTGTGTGTGTGTGTGTGTGTGTGTGTGTGTGTGTGTGTGTGTGTGTGTGTGTGTGTGTGTGTGTGTGTGTGTTGGACCGTCATGCTTCCTGGGACATTTGGTAGAGCTGAGGCATCATTAAGAAAACCTATTTCTCCAGCGTTACGTTCATGTCGGTGATATTTGCACATGAAAGCGTCGGGACTCACCACGGTCGAATGAAGTGCTGCAGCTGCGGTGCCACTTCCTGAGGACACACGAAACCCAGCCTGCCGATCGTAATGGCTGCACACAGGAGGACAAAAGCAAACGTTCACCGTACCGCTCCAACGTGACCATTGCGCTTGTGTGTGTGTGTGTTGGAAAAATTACTCCGAGGGTTGGTTCAAAATCAAACACATCGGACATTTATTCTTGCAAGAAGGAGCAACTACGTGCACCCTCAAAGGGAGGTGTCCAGCAGTGCTCCCCCCCCAGCAGTGCTCTTTCGTCACTCCTCTGTAGGGCAGCTTTTATACAGTTGACAAACAGTTGACAGTCACCCCCCTTTGTATCTGCTTTCGTATGGTAATACAGAGTTGGTTGTAAGTCACAAGATAAGGACACGGGGGAGTCGTCAATTAGATGCGGAAAGTAAAACAAAAAGGAATCACTTGCAAATAAGACAAAACAAAAGAGACTTTTCGGAGCCATTATGCACACAAGAGGAAAAGACAAATCTTTTTTTTTTCAATCAGTGTGTGTGTGTGTGTGTACCTGTGTTTTCCAGCAGGGTCTTGGGTGTGTTGGGTCTGTTGATGATCTCCACCAGGTGTGGCAGAACCAAGCCCACATACGGCTGCATCTCTGCACCTGGAGACGCAGAGCAGAGAGCGGGCGCACGATAAAAACGCTTGAGGATGACGGGGCGCCTGCAGCGTGCAGGCGTCATGGTGGGAACGGTCGCAACGTTGCATTCGGGCACGAGAAGAAGAAAAAAAAAGAAAGAAAGACGCTAAACTGTAAACTGATTAAACTTGTACGGATCATCTTGTGTTCACAGATTGATCCATCGGTCACAGTCACAAACTGAGAAAAGTCTCAAGGCCTCTATAGAAGAAGAAAAAAAAAAAAAAAACAAGCCATTTGCGGAATAAATTTATCAAAATTACAGTTTGAGATTTTCATCCATTATTTCTTCATTTTTCACTCACACACACACACACTTAACAGGCCTTTTAGTTTGTACTGTAAAATTCCACCAAGTATATGACTAATAATACATTTAAATGTCATTGATAAACTAAACTACTATTAGAAACACAAAAATACTTCTGGGTTGGCACCGTTTACCAGCAGAGCTGTGAATGTAGTTCAAGGTGTGGTGGACTTTGTTTTTGAGGCTGAAGTTGTTTGAACAGACTGAATCATCTTTTGACTGGACAGCGGTTCAGCTTAAGATTCATTATCTATTGTTGCAGAGTGGGCAACTTTCTGTTCGTCAAGAGTTTTCGGTAACCAGAAACAATGAGTTCAATCCTTTCCCATATCGCCGTCATAAAAAAAAAAAAAAAAAAGAGGCGTCGGCGACATCAAATACATCGAGACAAAGGGGAAACGTGTTGATGCAAAGACATCAGCGCAACAGAAAACTCTAGAGTCTTATTGCGGTTTAGATTTACAGAAAGGAGCGAGACCTCAAAAAGATAAACATCACTCGATACGTGCACACTGGTCTAAAAGACGAGCGGTTTGCTGGCGCTCTACGCTCACCTGGACAATTCCCTGTTTGCTGCTTGACACCTGTGCCTGTAGGGACATCACACAGAGGTTCACTGGGCTGACTGGAACGCACAGAACGACGTGCCAAGCATGCGCATGCGCACACGCGCTCACACAATACACGAGTACAACAAGGCGTTTGGGTTTTTTTCTGGACGAGGACACGGCACGCCACAATCAGGCAATCCTGAACAAAATCCTAACTGCTTGTAATGGTTGTAAATTTCGACAGCTATTAAAAAAAAAAGTCTGCCTGAAGGGAACTGTAGAAAAAATGTCTGCCAAAAGCCAAGAACCGCAGCTGAGAACAAAGTCAGCGCAGTTTGCACAAACCAGCAGCTCCATCTGAATCACACACACACACACACACACACACACACACACACACACACACGTAAATCTGCAGACTCGCGATGGCAAACACCCAACTGTGCCACCGAGAGCCTGGTGCAACACGAGCCGTGCAAGATCTGGATCAGAAAATATAGGAACAAAATGTATCATTTTGTGTCAATGAGCTGGGTGTTTCATCATATCCAGAGAGTGGGAGCTTGTTTGCAACGAAGGCAACCGTTTGTTAGAAAACAAAGAGGAAACAACAGCGACCTGCTTTCTTACCCATCTGCATGGAGATCTCTCCAATGGCCCAGGTGGCGTTGTTGCACACAGAGATAAACTCTGGGTTCAGGTTCAGCCCAAGGATGGGCATGAACTCAGCTGGAGGGGAGGAAACGGGTACAACGGTTACAACTTATCTTAACCTTATCTGTAGTAGCCAATCATTTTGAGACATCAGATCATGGGTGGCAGCAACCTGGCAGTTTACAACCGGTGACTGCAGGGCGTTCCCCGCTAGCCAGATAATGCAAGTCAGTTATTCAGGTTATCACTCTAAAGAAAGCACACTCACCAATGCAAGGCTTCACGTGGAGGAAGCACGCCTTGGTTAGATCACCCAGGAGAGCAAATGAGCTTTGCCTCACCTCGGGCATAGTGTCCTGCAACAAAACCAGACACCTCAGTGACACCCTTCTGCAGTTTATCCATCAAAATGAAAACGGAAAGCGTCTTTAAGCAGGTTCCAATCCAGTATTTACATCCGTTAAAATATGGGAATTAAAAATATCACACCGAGGCTTACCTGCATGCACTGGAAAAGGAGGGTCATGATGTTGGAGCGAGCCACGAGTTGTTCCACATGGCCACCCAAACCCTCAGCCAGGCCGCTCAGCAGATCCAGGGCTACGATCATGAAATCCTTGTCAGGGGCCTCGTACTGGTCTGGATGCTGGTTGTACATCTGTGCAGAGAGGACAGGGCAAGTTTTAATGTCTCTTCTTTACGGCCTGAAATTTTTTTAAATAAATCAACGTACACAATATATATTTATTTGTGTGTGTGTGTGTGTGTGTGTTCTCACCATAGCCTGAGCTAGTGTCTTCTGGACAAGCGTGACACAGCGCTGGTAGACAGGCTCGCAGTAAGGCAGAAACCCACTCTGCAGGGCCGTGGCTACTGACGACAAACACTGGAAGAAATTAAACAAGAGCATAGGTCGGTTTTTACAGAGTACACCCAACAAATGACACGAAGGCAGTTGAAAACCCTTGCTGTTGTCACAGTTTTTGTCACAAAAGAAAGACAAAATTTAAATGTCAAACACCCCGAAAAAACAACATGAGTCAGTCTGTCTGGTAACTTTTTAGAGTCTTAAATGTGTTTAAGATAAAAAAAAAAAAAAAAATCCCAAATGGAATAAAAAACCTCCTACGGAGCAAGAACTCCTTTATATTAAAAATAAATAAATTAAATTTTAAAAAAAACTCACCTCCAGTAGTGGGAAAAGATCCTTGTCTTCGTCTTTTAGCTCATTCCACTTGGCAATAAGAGGGGGCATCAACTTCTGAATGTACTCCTGTAAAACAATACAAACTAGTCGGAGCTCAAATGAAAAAGTCCTGCTGAATATGACCTTGCGTGAGCAAAGTACCAAGAGTGCAGATCTAGATACCGCAGACACTTACAGGCTGATTGAGGTGGTGACCCACTGAATCTGCCAGAGTTCCTATGGCATCATACAGGATGAGGAGATTCTTGTGTTGATACTTCCCAAAGGCGAAGACCAGCGTGTCCAGGATAAAACTCAGGTAGGGCACCAGCTCGGTGCACGCCTCCTCCTCCAGGGTGGCAAATGCACTGACAAAACCAAAGATGGAGGTCATTAATATTTCATCATCTCGTGGTTCTTGCAGGCGAAGAACGATGCATTGCAGGACGTGGATCAGAACAGAATATGGGAACAAAATGTATCATTGTTTATCAATGAGCTGGGATTTTCATCACATCCACAGTATAAAAGAGAAGAGGAACAGGAAGCTGCTCACCTGCAGGCGGCCTCCTGCACCCGCTTGTTGCCGTCCAGGATACGTTTCAGAAGCTCGGTCATGAGGGGTTTGAGGTAGGAGTCGGGGGGCTGAGAGACCACCCAGTGTGCATAGCGACTCAAAGTCCAGCAGGCGATGGAGCGAACCAGGGCCTTCTTGTCACACAGACACTGAATGAGGTGAGGGATCAGCTCCGGCAGATAGGGCACCATGCCCTGCATGCAACCTGAGACAATGAGGACAAGATTACTAGCAGAAGGGAGAAGTTACACAAGGACTGTAGTCACAGAATTTTCAATCATTTGACTCCCGATTTAGACCAAACCCATCTCCGAAATCCAGAGTTAGATATACATTACATTAAGTGTTTTATCACATTAAAAAGAATGCACGGTGAGGTACCGGCTTGCCTTACAGAGATGCTACATCTCCCTCTGAAGAGGAACTTCACTCATTAGTCTCACTGATATCAGACTTTGGAACTCATGGCATTAATGTGATAAATGTCACCGTTACATTTTGTTGAAGTATCGCGAGTACTTTGTGATGACTCCTCTTGAAAGTAGGTTTTCATAAACTTTACCTTTTAATTCATAAGAAACGGCAGAGATAAATGGTTACATGTGCATCCCGAGGCAGATCCCTGATTTGAATGGAGAACCTAAAAGTGCGGTGCACGTGCAAAAAAACAGCCATGTAAGAGTGTGGCGCGGTTGTCTTACATTAACTATCTGTACGCATGTTCTTAACATGATTTATGTCTGTATGAACATGTAGACAGGCTTTAGAAAAAAATTATATTTGTATTGTAGTGAACCCTGAAAATGACTCCGTATGGTGTCTCAGAACATCCGTGTCCGTTTATTCCTGAAGTGGAAACAGCTGTTCAGGCTGACATTACGATGCTCAGACTGTTGTGCATCCTATTCAGCTTTTATGAGCAGGACCGTGCAGCTCTACTTTTTTTTTTTTTTTTTTGTGGGTCTGTGCGTGTAAACTAGCCATTAAAAAAAAAGCCAGACATTGAGAACAAGGATCAGATGCAGGTACAAAGCTGTAGTTTGTATGAAAACCGTGACGTCTTACCCTCAGCTATGGCCCCCAACACCAGGATACCAGACTCCTTGATGACCCAGTCTGGGTGGAAGAGCAGGCCTTTCAGGAGCGGCAGGAGGTGGGGCAGCAAGTCGTCACGGAACACGTTGGCGAGCACGTCCAGCGCTGCGGCCGAACACTTTCCTACATCGGAAAGAAAAGCCCGTCGCAATCAGATTTTTAACACCAAACTCAATGTCTGGGTAAAATGAGACGCGTGACCCTCGCAGCACCGAAAACGAGTGGAGACTGAGAGGAAAGAAATACCGCTGTTGTGCAACAGTCTAGCGCAGTTTGAAAGATCTGGATCAGAAACAATAGGAACATTAGGTATCATTGTGAATCAATGAGCTGGGTTTTTCATCATGTCCAGATGCAAGACTGACTTATAAAATACCACATAATTTGGAGGTGGTTGAAGTATGAACAAGTTCTCCCACAACTAATTACGCAGCGCAGACCTGACTGAGCGGTTGTCCAACACTTAACTGGATGATGCTGAGCATGTGGGGGATGAGACGGTCGATGCGGACCTGCCAGCACCAGCTGGTTTACTAACTGCACTTGCGCAGCTTATTTTGTTGCAATTGTATGTTCTTGAAATCGATAACAAAATATTTTTGCACTATTGTCTCCACACTTACGCAGGTTCCAGTCGGAGAGCGTGTCGTCGTCATCGTCGTCGTCGTCTTCAATGTCCTCGCCCTCCTCTCCCTCCCCTCCTTCGTGCTGCAAGGTGACAGTGCGAGACTTGTGGAAACGGGGCTTGATGTCCTGATCGCTATCTGGCACCGCCTCGTCCTCCTCCACGTCGCCCTGCAGGAACAAGCACAAACACAAATATTACATGAGATGTGTGACCCTCAGGACTGAAAGAAATACCGCTGTTGTGCAACAGTCTCGCGGTTTGAAAGATCTGGATCAGAAATAAAAGGAACATTAGGTATCATTGTGAATCAATGAGCTGGGTTTCTCATCATGTCCAGATGCAAGACTGATTTAAAATGCCACTTAATTCGGACGGTGGGTACAATTGTAAAGAAGTGTCCATAAAACGGTAAAAGAACAAAGACCATGCCTACCTTCAGTAGTATGATGTCTATCTCCGAATACTTCATCCCATTTACTAAGATAGGGGTCAGTCTATATCAAGAGGGACAGAAGAAGACTTCATTGGTTAAAATAGAAGATGGTAGTTCCAACAAGTTTATAAGAAGGTGACTGTATCTAAAATTGGATTAACGACTTCACAATGCGACACCCATATTATATTAACACCATGCTACTCACTGCACCAGGTGTCCAGACAGCATCTCTTTACAGATGGGTTGCTCAGCCAGAGTCAGCCAAAACTCGCAGGCCTCCAGAGCCACGTTCTCATCCGGGTCCTGGGTCCGCTGCAGCATGTACTGCAGGAGATGAGACGGGTATTTAAAATGAGATGCGTGACCCTCGCAGCACCGAAAACGAGTGGAGACTGAGAGGAAAGAAATACCACTGTCGTGCAACAGTCTAGCACAGTTTGAAAGATCTGGATCAGAAACAATAGGAACATTAGGTATCATTGTGAATCAATGAGCTGGGTTTCTCATCATGTCCAGAGGCAAGACCGACTTAAAATACCACATAATTCAGAGGTGGTTGAAGTATGAACAAGTTCTCCCACAACTAATTATGTGGTCCAGAGCTGACTCGGCAGTTGTCCAACACTTACCTGGATGATGCTGTGCATGTGGGGGATGAGACGGTCGATGCGGACCTCCAGTAACATGACGAGGGCTCGGCACACATTCTTTCGAACCTCAGAGTCCTCATCTGCTGCCAGCGCAAACAGACTCTAACGGAGAAAAGACGAGATGAGAAAGACATGAACTCCAGCCTGGGACAAAAAAACTAAGCGTGTGCCTTTCAAACACAGCAATACAGGCTGATTTAGTTGGTATTCACACACAAACTCACCTCTATGAAGGTGTCAATGTTGTCCATCAGGGCCTGGGCTCTGCCAATGATGAACTGGTTCACGCAGGCTATAGCATGGGACCTGCAGGGATGACAGGAGGACAGATCAAGTCAGTGATGAAAGGCGGTGGTTAAAATAAAAGCGTCTCAATTTAACATGTCAAATATAAAAATGTTATGGTAATGGTGAAATCTACTCAACAGCACTGTTGAAAACAGATGTAGAGATGCAACACTATTGGTTGTCTTTCAAGTGTAAAAAGAGGAAATTGCATTTCAAAAAGCCAATAATTCAACTTGCTTTATGTTAGACAGTAGTTATTAATTTCTGTGTTGGCTACAATAGAGAGTGTCAACACTGAGGTCTCCCCCAGGCCTTGTTCTGAACCAGGAAAACCATGCTTACATGTCTTCAACAGTGAGACCTTTAAGATAAACAGTGTTCGGGAGCAGGGGGGAGGGGGGGGACTTACTCCGAATCTAATCAGCACTTAATATGTCTTAAAATATTTTGTATATCTGGATCAGACAGTATGAATACAAACACCTTCATTGTGAGTCAGATGTTAGAATGCATCACACCCAGACAGTAATGGCGCGCACACACAAACTCTCTCTCTCTCTCTCTCTCACTCTCATGTACCTAATCTTGGGGCTGCAGTGCTTGAAGAACTGAAGGAATTTGGGGATCATTATGTTGAGGGGTCTATTCAGAGCATCGCTGTCCAGCAGCTCTGAGGAATCCTCGCAGATCTTCTGCAGTGCGCCGAATGAGCCCTGAGACACAGACATACACAGAGAGGCTGTCAAATCACACGCAAACATACAGGGACACAGAGGAGAGAATGAGACCGCATCAGACCAGAGAACTGGAGCAACAGTACCGAATACAGCGCACAGACGGTGGGTATTTTAATACATCGAGCACATGTGCTACTGATAAGATTTTATGTATCGTTATTCAGAGAATTTCGGTGTCTCCTGCAAAGGCGACAGTAACACTAATCATGTCTATATTACGTCCAGATCTCACAATTTGCGTACACAAACTAATGAGCACATCTAAATAGGGCAAAGCAATAATCAATGTTATGAGTTAGACCTGTGCCTTCCCTATAACATCAAATATTTTGCTGAAATAAACATCAGCTCCACAATGAAGATAGCCAGCATGTCGAAAGAGGCCAGAATTTTGAGGGGGGAAAAAATGGTTTAATTCCCAGTTTCACTTAACTTTGTTGTTGCTGCCAGGGGAGGACAAGTTACAGCTTTATCCTGTTATTTGTTCTTGACGATTGATTACCTCATCTAATGCTCAGTACAACTACCCCCATATTCAACCAGTGCAGATATCTAATCAGCCAAAAGAGGTGAAAACACCTTCCACTGCATGTAGGAGACTTAAAAAAAAAAAAAAAAAAAAATTAAAGTGACATCAGTACTTTTTAATAGCATGAAAACAAATGAAGACACAACAGAGTGAGTGCAGACCTCGCAGGTGTTGTAGTCTTCCGAGTTGAGCAAGTTGCAAAGCTGGGGCAGCAGCTCAGGCCATGTTTGTAGCTCTCCTTTGGAGGCGATGGTAGTGATCAGGATGCCTAGAGGAGCACAGAAGAGAAGAGAACAGAGTTCTGAGCAGTGTTTTGTAATTGTAAGGATTACGGGCAGGTGTCATCGCAGCAGCTCTGGATCAGACAGTATGAATACAAACACCTCCATGGGCACTCAGGTATATTTTTATGCATCGTGTCCAGACGGTAATAGAAGGAAATGAAGTGTTCGGCGTGAGGATGGAAGCTGGACCACAAACATAATTGAACAGAAACTCACCAATAGTGGCACGGATGAGCGGTGAGGGATCGCCGATGTTGTTGAGGCATTCCTGCTTGATGAAGTCAGCAACAGTTGGGGGGAAGTTCTGGTAGTGGGCCTTAACATTGTTTTTCAGTATCAGACCACTCAGAGAGCGAGTCGGCTCATCTAAGAAGGGGAGAAAATAAAAGGTAATTTGTTTTTTTTTAAACAAGATGGAGAGCGACAGGCAAAACAATGCAAGCCAACAGTGTGCATGTGGAACGTGACACTGAGGATAAAAGGTGAACAAAAACTGATTTTTTTTTTTTTAATTATTCAAATGTGCCCTGAAGAGCAGTATAACCTGACCTTTTCCAGCCATGTACGGTTGTAACTACACATCACTTCCTCTATAAGCAGACATTCTACCTTTATTTCTAGCCTCGTCTATTTTTTGATATTGCTCTAGAAGTTTTATAAAGTTGCACCATTGCAATTTTAATGAGAGAAATATATACACTGCAATAATAGTAAACATTGAACTAAATCTGAATTTCACTCATCACAGGCAGTTCATTCTCCCCAAGCTAGGACGGATTCAATCCAGAGGACCACCTTCATCGAACAACTTTAATGAAATTCACTTCACCGACAGATCACTCAAACTGTGGTTTAATTTCAGATTAAGGTTTTTCCCGTCCAGCCGATAACGTGTGAGAGCACCCATCTTAACAGTTCCACATACTTTTCAGCGCCTGCATCTTTTCGTGTTGCATTTATTGGCACGAGGATGCCATTTAATGCAAGAAAATGTCATTCTTATTTGTTAAGTCAAGTCTATGAGGGGGTGGATGCATGATGTATTATTAATGCTCAGTATAAGTGGTGTTGATTTGCGTGTTCACAGTGTATTTGTGTGTGGACCCCTGGTACAATAGTTCCCATCACCAATAGCTTACAAGGATCCAAATAAACTAACAAACACAGTCAAGTGAGGCATACAGTCCATTCAGCATTTACGTGTATGGGGACTTCAGAATTTTTATTTTTTATTTTATACACTTTATTAATCCCCGAGGTGAAATTTCTTCTGTAAATGTAACTACTGCAGCTCAAATATCTGGGTAAATATGCATGAGGGAGGAAAAACGTGTAAAATCGAATTACTCACCTTCCGTTTTGAGTCGTGTGAGGACAAAGATGAGATAGTTGTTGAAGTCTGGAAATTGGTTGAGTTGTTCAAGTTTCTAGCATTAGAAGTCAAGGACCATTTCACTTTCCAAACAAAGCAACTAACCTTTGATCTGTATGCCAAGTAATGCTTTTGGAAATTATACAACACTTAAAAATAAAGAAGGACAAGTCTTCTGCATGGAACCAGTGGCGTTTCTCACGCAAAAATATTTCACAGCAACCAAAAATATTTTGTAGGGTTTTTTTTTGTTTTTTTTTATCATGCATGAATACAGTTAAATGTGTGAAGAGACTTAATATGTAATAAAAGTGCATTTATGTGCAACTGCATGCCCAGGGAAATTAAGACTTCCCGAGCTTTGCAGATGACTCAAGTGTCAGATATCAGAGCTTACTACCAGTACACGAACAACTGCCCCCCCCCTTCAGCAAAATCTTCAACATGTGGAAAACATTCCACTTCCAACTGAAGACGGCAGTTGTGACAATAAATTTACATGGGACAAATCAAAATCCTGCATAAAACCATACACGGCATTTAGAGGAGCATTATGTTGCCCCTTTTGTTAGATTACGCAGTAAGTAGGATACTTGCTGTACAGCTCTCTGTGTGACTGTGTTGGGCGACTGCGAGTCTTTGAGCAGCTGGAGGACCTGCTGAAGTCCCTGCTCATCTGGTTGCCACTCCATCCTGAGAAATATACACATACATTCATAATTTAGACGACTTAACAAGAAAAAAAAGGAGACATTCGAAGGCGTGTGGAGTCTGGATCAGACAGTATGAATACAAACACCATCAGAGACAGTCAGATGTTTTTTTGCTGCATCATCTCCAGTCCACATGCACACATACAATTAAAAGCAAACTAAAAAAAAAAAGGGTGGGATTTATGTACCGAGCCCAATATGTGGGTGAATTTTGAGCATTGTAAGCTGCATTATTATAAAGACTCCTCGTGAAAAACTCAACCTTTTTAAAACTACTGTATAAATGATTAGTGTAATAAACGTTGCAAATAGAAAAAGTGCACATATCCTTAAACTGTATGCTAAAAGGCCCCTCAACTTAAATAACCAAATCGTTGAAAAGATCAGGAATAAGACAAGGGGGTATGTGTAGGTCCGAGGTGGACAGAGACCAAACGGAGTTGGGTGAAGAGGTGAATACTCGGGTCTGCCAACGCCTAAAATTGTAATTTAAAATCGGCTTGCGGCACAAAAAAAACGAGGACATTAGACAACACGACCAGCTAAAATCTCTGTGACCCGGCTTAAGCGCTCCAAGTTAATCCTACCCCCCTCCCTCCCCTCCGCCCACCACCACCACCCGGTCGGCTGGTCTAAGTTACGGAGACGCTTTGTGCCATCAATGAATATAAATATAAAAATATAAATAAATATATAAATATATATGTGCCTTCGAATTTCAGCTCTGTGCGGTTCAGCACGTGGGCCCGAGTCGCGCCGCCACCCGAGAGGTCGCGTTCATCCGCGGTTGGTCAGAGTGAGAAAAGTTATCAGGAAATGAGTTCGCGACGAAGCGGTGCCGCCATGTCCGGTTACAATCCAGCAATCCCGTGATTTGCTTGAACTATATTTGCATCTAATCGGTAGTTTATTCCCATTTTGACATCCATCGTCGATATATTCAACGGTTACTCGCCGCCGCACGCAACTCGACCCGACGGCACCGAAGTTGTCCTTCTCGCTCGGGGCCTGGTCGACGGGGCAGTTTCCTGGCTTTGCTGGTCGCAACGTGCCCGGTGTACCAAAAAAAAAATAATAATAAAATAAATAAATAAAAGCAGATCTCACCGTCAACTCACCCAACACGAGCCCTGAAACTAAGTCGGCCTTTTACGGAAGGCTTTTCAACGGCGGTGACCGAGTAAAGACGCCGCGGTTAAAGCCACGCTTAACCGCCAATAATTGGGGGACAAACTTGCCGAACACGTTTTGCACGCTCGCGTTAGCCGTTAAGCCGCCTGGCCATTGGTTTAGACTGACGATGCTAAAGCTAAAGCTACTAGCCAGGCTAATGCTAAGTTAACCGACACTTGCTTTGATATTCGCGTTATCAAAACCTTACCTAATTAAACGGTCTCGCTCGATGTAATACAAATATATATATTTATTTTTCTTTTGGTCAAAGTACAGGTATACCAAGACTGTACGCACAAATATTCAGTGGAAAGTTGAGTAACCAGAACTGGGCCGCTCTTCTCCCGTGCTTCGAAGCGGTTCCTCTTGTTCAAATGAGCACGCCGACTGATATTGGCCTATGGCGGCTTCCGTTCAATACACATTTCGGTAAACCTCGCGAGATTTACCACACGGCGAACGGGAACCAGTTTCTAAAACCGGCCAAACAAACAAAAAATAAAAAATAAACATGAATTATAGGGATTAAATACATTACATTGAATTATAGGGATTAAATAATGTTATATTTATGCATTCAATTTCAAGATATTCAGATCATTTGCAATTTACCATAATAAATAAGATTTTTTATTTTTTTTAAATATCCCTTAATCATGCCAATTGTTTTTGATCAAAGATCAAATGAAACGTGCATTCTGAAATTCACAAGATAATTTGGTTGGAATTAGTGGTCATTTTGTAAATGTAGTTGTGATCTTAGAAGTACTTTTTTATTGCTGTGTAGCATGTACAGTAGATAATTCGTAAGAGTGCCTCTTACAAATGTATATATTTTTTTATTATAATATATATTAAATATATTTAATATTATATATATATATATATATTATTTAATATAATTTATATATATTAAATATATTATATATATATATATAAAACATATATATTTAATATTGTATATCAAAACTGTTTAATAAACAATTCAATAAGCACCTTTACTATCAAATGCTGTTGAGTACACAGGTAACATGGTGAAAGTGAGGCATGTGTTAAGTATTGTGACTTTGGGTTTTGTTATTAAGTGTAATGCTTTAACATTATGGATGTTTGATGATTGTATTTTAAGTGTGTTACATGCTTCACCATATCCCTCCAGCATGGCAGTGTTGTTGTCACTTAACTCAAATTAATTATATTTTTAACAATAATAATAATAATTATTATTAAAACTGTTTATTAAACATGCATGACAGCTGTACATAAATGTGAGGTTTTATTTATTAAAATATAAAGTATATGTTGCAGTAATGTAATACTTTTTTTTTTATCATTTTGAATAGCACCTGATATAACATCTACATTCAGTGGGTTCAAAATAGCGCGAGTTCTTGAAGCTTTGTGCCTTAATATCCATTGTCTACTTACAGTAATTCTCATTTATAGATCTTATCTAGGAAGTCATAAATAAAATTTGTAATGAATTTTCAGAGATTGAATTCAGGTGACACCCTGATGAAATTAGGCAATGGCCAAAACTTGGGCATTCATTCAGTGGTACCTAAGGACATCGCAGTGGAATAAAAATGTGTTTAAGGGTGGATTTTTCCTTTTAAATATTAACATTCTACACAAAATTTAAGGTCCAATACATATGATCATGTATATGAGCAGGTGCTATCAATGTCACTTATCTTGGGGCTACAGTCTTGATTAAGTTGTGGATTACAAAGAAATTACAAATTACTGCACATGCAGGAAATGTTTTGCCTCCAAAAATACCATTTTTGGTTTATAATCTCACAATACAGCTGAACAAAGGACAAAAATGGGTGACTGCATGTGACTTTACCTGAAGAAAAAAAAAGTCACAAAAACCCAAAGTGAGCAGTGTTTAATGAAACAAACTAACGTGGTCAGAACAAAAACCAAAACAAACAAATACAAAAGTTGGAAGCCGACATACAGAAAGAGAGACTGGCTGAGCAGACAAAATCTTTTCTATGACCTGAGTGTGCCCTGCAGGGTCCAGCAGAGAGAGGCTACGGAAGCCTGTTTGTTACAGTCATTGCCTAAAATTACCATTTCCCCATTGACATTTTTCCACGTGTTAAAAAAACAACAAAACCTTGAGATGAATGTCAATGATCTGATGTGGAGACATCCTCAAACTTCCAGTATTTCCAAACTAGTTGGCATGAAGTGTTTTTCGTAACCTAATGTGAACTGTTCTTCCTCTGACGAGCTCCACAAATCTTCCCTGTCATCAGAGTCAACCATTTTGCTATAATCCTCTGTTCTGCATCTGTGGTCCGTCCTGCCACACCCCTCGGAGACAGCATCGTCCTTCTGATCATTTTGGCAGTCTGTCTGTGAGCACCAATCTCCCCCCACTGGCGATGATCCATCGGAATAAAAAGGCTGGGGCTTCCTTTCCACAACTTCCAATACAGAGATCTTGGTATGTGACTCATAGACTGGAAAGCTATTCCAAGTCAAGGGTTCATTGTTCTAAAAGGAGATCACACACAGAACTTAGAGAATTATTTTTGCATTTTGACAATACACAGTGACAACACAGGAGCTAGGACTTGACTATATTAGCAAGCATGTAGTTGTTAATGGAATAAGCAGCTACCAATGAACTAGTAAAATCATGACATCCTTCAGAATCACTCAGTAGTCTGCTGGGGGAGCAGCATTGGAGCCGGCGACACCAACAGACTTAACAAACTGGTTAAGAAGGCCGGCTCCATTATTGGCTGCAAACTGGACAGTCTGGAAATGGTGGTGGAGAGGAGGACGTTGAGGAAACTATTATCCATATTGGATAATCCGGACCACCCTCTCCACCACCTACTGTAGGGACAGCAGAGCACTTTCTCCACCAGACTCATCCAGCTACGCTGTCACAAGAACGGATACAGGAGATCATTCCTGCCCACTGCAATCAGATTGTACAATAACTCACCTCTGGCCAAATCTGCCCTACATCATTAACACTGTTGCTTAAAAAAAAAAACTATTTTATTTTGATATACTGTACATTTTTACATTGTATATTTTTACTACCTCTATTTTTATCATCATTTTTATTGCTTTTACCCATGTTTGTTTCCATGCTGTTGTAGCAACAAAACAAAAACAAAAAATCCCCCTTTACGGGCAGGTAGGTAGGTCTGTCTGTCTGTCTGGAATCAAAAATCTGTTTATACCCTGCTCCTGAAATACACCAAGGTTCACAGAGAACAGATATGTTTTAGGTCAGTCTCACCTGGTACTTCATCTGCCTGAAGATGTGGCTGTTGCTTGGATCTGGCACCTTCACATAAAGACACCGAGGCATCAGTGGACACACTTTGTTTTCTCCTCGATAAACACTGGATGAGACATAACAGCAACAAAGACATAAGACAGACACTCTTCGTATTCTAATAGATTGTCTACAATCTTGGAGGTCATTTAAAAAAACATGTACATGAATGCATTCTTAGGTTTAATGTTCACATCAACATTATATATACATATAATGTCTGGTCTTATTAAAGATTCTTCGAGAACAGATGACGCAAATTCTTGTGTCATGGTCAAAGTATTTACCAGCAAAAATTAAAACAAATGTGATGTACCGTGGCAGGGAGAGATAGGACAAAAGAGCTTTAAAAACTATAGCAGAAGTCAGAAAGATGTTTAAAAAAAAAAAGCACCTCACCTGAGTAAAGAAATGACAATGATAACCAGCAAAACAATTACTGTCAGGACTGGTACAAAGAATGCTGAGAAAAGACAAAGCGTAAATTATCAACGTGTCAGTGTGATAAATACGATTCATCCACCACTTATAAACTCGTATAACTTTATGTCACATTCTCCAACAAAGACAAGAAAAAGTTGAGACGTGATGTCATACCAATATCCTCGTGGTGCTTTGTTTCAAACCTAGTGGTGACATTTTCTCCGGGCCCGGCCACAGTCACAGCTCTTATCCACACCTGGTACTCCTGGCCTGGGCTGAGATGCAGCAGCTCAAAAGTGTGCTTTTTATGTTGTGGGGATGCACTCACATTGTACACTATGAGAGACATATTGTTTGCAGTGAATTTATGGAACCCAAGTGGAAAAGACTGGTAACGACACATGTAAATAACTACTGTGCTAAAAAAAAGCAAGGCTCATATTTATGAAGCATCTCAGCGCAGGAAATTCCTCATTACGCTAATTATTCAAATATATAAACAGACTGATATACCGTATATAGATATTCGTTATAGTGCATTTAGGAAATGTAACATAAAGCCCATACATAGATCATGCAGACAGATTTGACCACTCCTAAAACATTTTGCATCGTTTCTACTTTGCAGCTGGAAGTTTTGTAAAACAGTCCCTTTCTCTCCTAGGAATAGTTCTTCTTGCTAAAAGTCCTACTCTAAGATATGAGTGGTTTTGCTCAGACATTATGTTTCAGATTCATAGGAGGAATTCTGTAATTCTTGACAAATACAGCCAAAGAAATGTTTTTGTTGTTTCCTCCCTTTTTATTCTTTTACTGTATTTAATACTTTATTATTCTACACTTGCATATTGATTTCTTTACTCACCGTAAAACATTATCTTTGCAAAAATCATTTGGCTATCTGTGCTCCCTAGAAATGATTATGCTACACTGTAATATATATTGTTGCTATGTACCTTTTTGGGTGTCTACTCCTATTTGGTAGTACAAGATATGTCCATTCTGCGTGGGGAGGGGAACAGGCTCCCAAAACAGGGTAACATCAGTGGCAGCAATAGAAATCACCTTAAACGATGGCACTGTGGACGGAGCTGATTGAGGAAAAAGAATGAGGATTACAAGTTTGTCTTCCATTTAATATGAGGAGGTCAAAATTAGCTCAAATCACTAACAAAAAAATCTTTTGAAAGGATGACACAAGAAGAATGCAGACATTCTGACCTTTTTGAAGAGAATATCCAATCAGTGATGAGAGTTCACGGATTTCTCCGCTAGGAGACACTGAGAACAGAGACACCATGTACGGTGTGTAACGTTTAAAGTGACCTGTAGGTGGAGACACATACCAAAGAAAAAGAGGCAGCCGAAGTCCAACCTGTTTATGAAACACATTTCCAGGGAGGATTTTCAATTCAAAATAATAATAATTGATTTAATATAATATATTTTGACACTTCCTAGGAAGACTGTGTATGCTTAAAATATTTTGGCAGCGTTGTTGTATACTGTAGTGATCTTTTCTAATTGAGTATCCAAATCAAACCGACCTTCAAAAAATCCTGTTGTCTGTGTTCTGTTCACTTTGATCCAGTCAAACTCTCGGCCAAGTGCGTCTTTGTATTGCACCACATATTCTCTCAGGCTGTCAGAGAACTGAGAAGGCAGATCCCAGAACACAGTCAGGTTCTCCTCATTCATCTTGAACTGAATAGCTTGATCATGTTCTGCTTTACCTGAGCAAGAGACAAACACTTAGTTAGCCCTGCTGAGCCACAGAAAAAGGAGAAATATAAATTGGAGGATTGAGAATTAGATCATACAAATGGGTACCGTGTGAGTATTTTCCAAATAAAATCAGAATTTTAAAACAATAAGTGTTATCTTAACTATAACTTTAACTTAATTCAGTTTCAACAAACCTATAAGAAATGTAATAAATTGCATTAATTGCATCACAGCACAAGGTCACGGGGCCATATTCATCAACCGTCTTATCCTCCTTACAAATAAAAGCTGCGAGCAGCAGCTGCTGAAAAGGAGCTAGAGTAGATTATATTGAAAATATTTTTCTGAATAAATTAAAATGCTAAAAGTACATTAAATTGAAATAAAGGTACGTTAGAAATACAGGTTTCATCAACAAATGTTTTAGAAGATTTGATTCCACAAATCTCTAATCCTTGATGTAATTCTACTGACTGACAAACCTCTCTCAGACTTTGAAGCTATGTTTATCTCTAAAATGCTTTGTAAATTACTCTAAGACAAAAATGATTATGATGATGTTTGGTGAATAAGGCCCCTGTCACAAAACCTTCCATTCCTTTATGACAGTCTGCGCAACTGATACCTTTTATTGGCATAACAAGACAGGAAGACGCTGTGGGACCCACAGCATTGTAGGCCAATACACCGACTGATGATACGTCCTTTAGAGAGGAGCTGAGGTGCCATTTTATCCCATCATACACAAAGTGGCTGCTTTGCTTGGCTATGGACACATTCATCAGCTCCTCAGTGCCATTATTGTAAGAAATTCTGACTTCATATGCCAGAATGAGTCCACATGCCTGAGAAAAAGAGAGATTCTAGAGGGGATGTAGAGAGGACAGAGAGGGGTGAGTCTGCACATAGTTAGGAAAGACAATTATTTACATTCATCCTTAATTTACCTTCCAGGCCAGGAAACAGTCAAAGTTTGTGGGGGACATCCCACAGTCCACCCATACATCCACCTCCCCAACTGGGGCTGAACAACCGAGGTAGAAGAGACAAGAAGAGGAAGAGAAATCCAGAAAGATGAATGCAACATTAGAGCTCATAATTACATAATTACTGTCATCATACTGTATTGAAACTAAGATTACAAGGTGAAGATTGTTCCTGTGATCATGTGCCAATTTAACGGAATAATTGGACATTTCCAAGCTTAGCACAAAGGCTGGCAACAGTAGGGACACACCTCGCCTTGCTCGATCCAATAACATAATCCACCTACCAGCATCTGTAAATGTTACATCTTGTCTGTCAAACAGACAAGTTCCTCACAAAAGATAACCAAATGCTATAGTCACGTCACATTTATATTGTACAGTTATTACGGTGGCATCAGTCTTCTGACCTCTTGGCAAGAAAACAAAAAATCATATTCCTCAAAGTGTCAAACGATTCAATGTTTAAAGACATTTTACAACGTGGAGAAGAAAACATATCAATATTTGTCTGATCTTGGAGACTTCATGACAAACGGGGACTCACCCAGCTTTTCACTTGCCATTCTATGGATTGCACTCCAGTCACTCATCCGGCCTCTGTCACAGGAACAACGAACTTGAAATTCATAGACCGTGCAGGGCCGGGGGTCCATGAATGTATAGCTGCCATGCAGTCCACCCTCGAACTGTATAGGGGGGAACAACAAGCGTGGGCATGAGCTCAGTGACCAACGCTTTATCAATCAACAATATACAGTTTTTCATGCTAGATTCTCTTTTGAATTTTCTCAGGATATTCATGCCTTCATCTATTAATTCATCAGCATTGTCAATGCACTTCAACTAACAGTATGGGGATTTTTGAGAAAGAAAAAAAAAAGGGAAGCCATAATCCAAATGAAATACACCTCAGGCCAGAGTCGGTCTTCTGCAGTCCGATGTCGGATGTCACAGACTCCAATCAACTTCTGCAGCTCATGACATGGATTACTCCAGTAAATCTCAAATGGGTCCTCATGGCTTGATGAGCACTTTGGAGGGGGTGGCTTGACTAGAGAGAGAAAGATGTTCCATAATTTGAAGATAAAGTAAGTCAAGCCCACATTTTTCCATTTAAATCATTTTGATTCTGAATGTTCAAAAGGCATCAAGAACTTCTAGTATTATTGCTGTTGTTGGTGGTTTGGTCTGTATTCATGAGCGGATGAGCAGGACTGACTCACTGATATCTTCCGTGTTGAAGACAACGTCCTCAGATTTGGCAGAGCCATGCTGGTTCCTAGCCTGGACCCAAACACGAAGCTCGCCATTGGATCGATGTTCCCGATGGATATACTCACCTAAACTGGTCCCACTGGTGGACGGCCCGTCCCTGACAGAGAAGAGAAGAATGGACAAGAAAAGACAAAAGGAGCAGAGTGAACCAAATTCAGAGGGCATCTCCTAAAGTTGAAAGCTGTCAAATGACTAAGACGAAGAATATTTTTGTTTGTGTTTACTCGTGATGTGCTGGCTTCCAGTGCAGGCTGTAGTTAATGGGGTTCTGAGGATCCAGCCTCTTATCCCAAATACAATGTATCTCTACTGAACAGTCTTTCTCACACTGTCGGGAGCACTCGGGAGGAGAGGGAGGAGACGGAGGAGCAGGAGCACCTGGAGAAACAAAGAGTAAGAGATGAAAACAAAAGTGATTATATGATTGTATGATTTAACAGAATTTGTAGCATTCTCCAATTCTGTGGAGTCTTCTCATGTGACTTGAGAACAGTATGCCTTAATATGAATCCATAATTGTTAAAATCAAATAAACATTTTAAAATAAACTTTATGATAAATTGATATTCTGTTTACCTTATCATCAATATCATGGCTCAGCATAGTTTGTATTTCAGTCATGAATGGGAACATTGTCTCATCCCGCCAGCTGGCTCAGGGTCTCAATGCATCACCTGCTGTAAGCTATAATATTATGTCCCTTTAACTGCCTCTCATAGGCTACTTTGCTTAAAATCCTGTTTAACATCCTCATGTAAACCACTCCCACATTTGTCCTTTCTTGTTCTTGGTAGCAATTTCTATATATTTTGAAAATATTCCAAGTAGAGCTGCAACAATTAGTCTATTGGATCATTTATATTTTTGTTAATGGACAGAAAATTATTGACCAACTTTTTTGATAATCTTAATGAAAAAAATGCTAAAACCTCTGATTCCACCTTCTTAAATGTGAATATTTTCTGGTTCCTCTGTGATGATAAATTGAATATCTTTTTGTTGTGGACTGTTGGTTGGGACAAAGACATTTTAAGGCTGCTGCTGGGGTTTTGGGAAAAGCTGGTCGCCATTTTTCACCATTTAGTAACATTTTAATGACCAAACAGCTTATTGATTAATCAAGGAAATTATTTACATATAAATTGATAATGGTAATATTCGTTATTTGCAGCCCTAATTCTAAACACCAACGACGTCCTCTTCCCATCAAGTTGCTGACTTAAATAGAAACGGAAGCTGTGCAGTGCCCAGTTTTCCCCCACAAACAGAGCAGAGCAGCAATTTACCTCCAGTTTGTGCACTATAGAGAGTTTGGTGAATCCATCTTTGATAAGAATTCAAAGATCTTGCGTGAGGCCCATTTTCTCTTCACAGTTTTTACAAAAACAATATAACCCTGGTTAAGGTAGGATTTATTACAAAGCTGTTCTTTTGTATTGAACTGCACTGGTTTCAAGGTGTATCTTACAAACTGGCAACCCACTACCTTTCCCTTTAACATCTGAAGAGCACAGATTTAGATTAAAGAAACAACAACAATGTTAGACACCTTGAATAAACAGGCCTAAGTCTCTGCAGACCTATTGTCTAATGTCATGGGGAAAAAAGTAGTGATGCTTTGGCCAGTGACAAAATGTCTAATCCAAAATGCTTTCCCCATGAGTCACAAAAAGCTTCAAGCTGAGCCATTGTAAGAAACTGCCAGGATATGACATGTCACCAAAAAAGTACCAGAAATGTATACAGTGCAAGGCCTGAAGGAATCAAACGAAACACTCTGATGCTAGAAATCTCTAACATTCGGTCAAAGCTCACGAATAAAAGCACCCAGATGTGATTTACTGTCAATTCTAATAATTCTATTGCTTACTCAGTACTTTGTTTTTGGAAGATTAATTTAATGGTAATAATAAAAAAGACATAAAAGAGAGGCAGTACGAGAGAACATGAAAAAAGGGTTAGAAAGCAGTTGATGGAACTGTTCTTAACCACAAGAAAAAGCAAAAATATGTGCATTTGCCTATCACACATAAACCTCTTCTTTTTTTACTTTTTACACATTCACCCCTTTCTCGTACACCTCCACATTTTCTGCAGTAATCAGTTCAATACTTGCACACGGGGCGTTGCAGGGAAGCAGAATGACAGTAACGTTAGCAGGAAATGAGCAGTTTGAGTCCAAATGCCTGTACCCTTCCTTTGTTACCACTTCCCCTTCAAAACCGACTATGATGCAAACTCGTGTTTATCTTTGAATAAGAAAACTTTGAAACAATTAACCTGCTCATTTTGACACAAAGCCCCATTTATAAAAATATTTTCAGCTTGATGTAAGTCAAACATGTTACTCACATAAAACACGCAGCTCATTCTTTATCAGTGTGGAGAGAAGTTTTGAAGCAGTAAAAAAAAAATACTTCAGGTACTTTATATAAGTAGCAATACCAATACCATGCTCACTTATAAGAGTCAATTGCATGCAGCTGACAGAAAAGTGGTAAGAAATGTGACAATGGCGCTATAACATTTATTCGAGTTTGGTACTTTGAGTTTATTTTCAGTTTTATATCCAGGGACATCAGAATAAAACTGAGGGGCTGTCAGATGAATATTGGGAGAGAAAAGAAGAAAAAACAAAGTTCTGATCCACACATCTGTTTCAGCTTTTGGACTTTTTCTCAAATCTTTGATTTTTGGTTGAGCTAATTGATAATTTGAACATTCATTGAAATTAAACTATGAAAGAAGTGAAGAGGCAAAAATCCCTATTTTGTGGAGCTGTTAACAACTCCACAAATGTGACCCTAACTACACAGAGGCTTGTAAGACGTTAGAAGACAAACAGATTTGGAAACCACTGAGTTCATCTTTAATGATGTAGTCTATTTTAAAAGCCTGTTATATTATCCATTGTGTCAAATCGTCATTTTCAAAGTAATTAAAGCCGTCAAAACAAATGTAGTGTAGTAGAATACGCAATATTTCCCTCTGAAATGTAGTGGAGTGGAAGTGTAAAGTAACATCAAATGGAAAAACTGAAGCACAAGTCTCAGGGAAGTGATGTAGTTAAAACTTGACAGCTTTCACGTCAAACTTCCTAACTGGTATCAATCTGAAGATTTGAGCGCAACTGAGAACATTTACTCTGTCACTGTAGCATCAAATGGAAATATTCGGGTAAGTACAAGTACCACCAAACTTTACTGACGTGCTTGAGTAAATGTTCTCAGGTTCTTCCCAGCACTGGTTATATGTAACTTCAATGGATGAACAATGACAACATTTGCCTCTTTACAGCGGGGTAAAGAAACAACAGAACAAGAATTGAACACAGTGTTGTTAGAGTAGCTGGTGCTCAAGCTTTTGAACAAACCTACCTTCTACAGCACAACAATTTGGTAGGATGACCAGCAAGATGGACAGGAGCCACTTTGTCTTAGGTGAGGCCATTACATTTGGAACCACGCATTTAAAGCCTGCAACAACAACAAAAAAAACACAAATATGGAAGAAACACTCACTTTCACGGAGAAAACGCCTTTTTAATCAGAAGCTACAGCCTGAAGCCGCTAGACAGGTCAAATCCAAAAACAAGGTCGGTGTTTTGGTCACACTGAAGGTAAGCCGTAACAGCAGCACGTGGAGTCCCCGCACAGGATACCACGTTATCCATGAATAACCTGCATGCCGACAGTCTATATGCCAAACTCACATTCGTGTCACAAGTACTGAAATATAAGTGCGATCATCACGATGTATGCTCGCCGGCACATGAAAGCACTTTGATAACGATCCTAATAAGTAAGCCACAGTATCTAAATAGTGCTCTTGTCTCAAAATTGTAGCACGCTGTCTTGTTCTTCAGCGTTGGCGACCGATTGCTGTTGTAGAAATTAATTACCTCGTTACCAGGCACACCGAGATGCCTGCCGCGCATCCTGAAGCGATGTGAAACTCGGTTTACATAGGAAGTTTGTTGTGAAGTTGAAGTTGTTTTTACAGTTAACCCATAGTTCCGCCCATTTCTGGAAATACCAATGACGTCAATGCGCGTGCATGCATACGCTCAATTCAACATTTCGTTGACTCAGGCTGCTTTAGGAACAAAAACGTGTTTGTGGCTTTTAGACCCCAAATATCTCCAAAAGAAAAAGCTCAGGTGACTCTTAATCTTAACCGAACATCTGATGAAATCAGTCTGTCCGTATGATACACAGTAATTGAGAGCATTTTTTTTTTAAAATACTGAACTTTTAGGCACTTTATAACACTATAACAGTGTAGCCTATTTAAAAAAATAATAATTATAAGCTCAATAAAGGAACATCTTTGTGCTCCTATCAACTAATTTTACTTTGCAAAAGTTACTGTGTAAGAAGTATATTCATATTTTGTGTTCCTAAGTAGCCTATACTGATTAACTTAAACCTTTGCACATTCTATGATTACTGTTTTTTTTTGCCTGATGAAGAAAGGTTCCTCTTTTATATTTCAGTATCAATGGTTGCATTATTTAGGTATCCTATTTTCTTTCACTTCAAAAATCAACAAAATATCAACATTTTCCCTGAGATTAAACCAAACAGTGCTCCCCAACCTTTTTCTCTTGCGATCCCTTACAAAACTGCAAAGTTACTTGTGACTGTCACTGTGGTGGCTGCAGTTCCCTCAGAGAGAAGTTTCATCTCAGATCCCTCCTAACCGCCCAAAACCATGAAATTAACCACTACTTGCTGCAGAGTAAAATGCTGCTTTCACACTAACGCCTGAGTATTAATTTACACTATGTAGATAAAAAATATTGGGTTATGTTACTTACTCCAAAGTTAAGTTCCAGATAAAGTACTTTTACCATTGATACTTTGTGTATTTTTCACACTTATTTTCACTCAGAAAAGATTTTGAAGGCAAGACTGGGGTATTTTCACATCATGCTCTGAACACTTCTTCCACCTTCACAAGTATGTTGTTAAGAAAGTAGGCGATGCATGAAATGCAAAATATGCTACAACAGCATATTTATGTGCAGACACTTTTTGAGCCTTAGTAATTCAGGAACCATGTTAAGTCAACATGTTCATAAGGAAGGCATGTTTATGGTTGTTGTAATAGTGTTTTGTTGTTGTAATGGGTCTTAAAATCATATAAAATTTTAAAAAATTGACTTACAATCACATCAGATGAGACCTTAATAGACCGTTTATGTCAAGTGATTTTAACAAAGCATTTTATTCCCTTGAGTTTTCATCAGTTGCAGAATCAACAATTCAGCTTGTAATGAAAGAAAAAACAACTTAAGACTGTTCTTTACAAAGCGTATGTGAATTTTGTTAACAGAAACATGTACACATTTGTGTATTCACACATAAACATTCACTTGATACACTTCAGAAAGCTCATACACTGTTCAGCTGAAACACATTGGATATAAAATGACATGTACGTCATGAGAAGTGGAAAAACAGAAGTGTAAGTGTGTGCATATTTGTGTGTCTGTTTGTTTATGAATGTATACAGTGTATGCACTCAGACTGCATATATCGATCCTCAGCAAAGAGAGCTGATCTCACTCTTGCTGCAGCCCCACTTGCAGCAGGCATTGGACAGACCCACCACTACGTCCCGGCCTTTGCGGTCAGCTTTGCGAAGAGCCTCCAGGATGTCTTCAGTAATGAAAGAACGGACAGGCCTGGTAAACACTCCCTCCCGGTCATCTCTAGATGTGAAACTTAGATCTGTGTTTCTTTGGAGGAGATCCTCTGGCACAAAGTTGTGATTCAAGCCCTCTGAGGAATCCTCCTGACGGGAGCTGAATGGGTCCTCTGAAAGATCTGCCAAAGTTAGACGAGCAAATGAAGCATTAAAGTTTTTCTCTGACAAACAGATTGAAAACTAGCTTGTCCATCACATGACATGATGGAGTGAGTGACTGTTAGAAGTCCCTGGATCACCGCCATATTTAGGTAGTTCTGGGTTAGAGGCTCAAATAAAAATTAATTTGTTTTATAGTTCAAAATATTATATCTTCCAACATTGTAAATGAGAATTATGACTCTCTGACTCCAGCATATTATACTTAAACAACGAGTGTTTAAATAAGTAATCAGTCCTGTCTGTCATTCCGCACTTAGTTTCATATTTATTTTCATGTAATTGCCCCTCTTGGAATCAATAAACTTGTATGAATCTGAATTTGATCAAATTATTGGCTATACACAGTCAAAAAATCAAATCCTAATACTGGCTGTACATTGGAGACATCCAAAAATCAGTAATCGTGAAGATACAGCACCTTCAGTCTTACCTGCACTCCTAAGCGACCTTCTCCATCGCGAACCTCCACAAGTGAAAATGACTGCCCGGATGAACTCGCGGCCACAGAGCTTCACCCCATATGTTGGGTCCTCCAAGGGCTGAACCCCAGCCACGAACAGACATAGAGCCAATACCATAGCTTTCCACATAGTACCCGGAGCAAGAAAAAAGGTTTTAAAATGCGAGATGTTTTGCTTTGACCAGCTCTAAGATTTTACTCTCCCTGTTTGCATGAGCCATGACTTTGTAGGTGACCCAGGCGTGGTTTATAAAGGGGTTTGGAGCACTGAAAGAGAGACATGCATACTGCGCATGCAGGCCTTCTCCGAGAGATGAACAGATTTGAAAGCCAGATACAGTGAGAGACCTTTATGGAGACAAAAGGCAGACCAAAGGTGGCATAATTAACGAATATGTTAGGGGCCTCGATGATCTAATTGTGTTTCAGAATGTGACGCACTTTTGTCACCTTCAATGTCCCTCAGTGTAATGATTTAATCAAATCCCACTTGGCACTATTTGATTATTCAATAATCATGTGAACACTTGGTTTGTATATTAACCAATTACAATTCACTCTCTATCTAATGTATTTAACATCCAAACATACATGTAAATTTCATGTTATA
Organism: Brachyistius frenatus; assembly: GCF_029030835.1. Classification (NCBI taxonomy): domain Eukaryota; kingdom Metazoa; phylum Chordata; class Actinopteri; family Embiotocidae; genus Brachyistius; species Brachyistius frenatus. The sequence continues at coordinate 115,403 of NW_027210718.1, forward strand.
AATTATTATGGTCTCTAGTTCCTTACACATGCCATACATCGTAGTGCAGGGTGTGCATCTGGACTACGTTCTCAATAAAATATAAAACAAATCAAACTGCGAAAAAAACAACAACCTGATAATATTTAATTAGTGCAAAATGGATGTCGGCAGCTGACACCAATGAAAAGCAATATATTGAGCCCAAAAAGAAACATTGTAATGTAATTTTTTTTTCAAAAGTAAAAAGTATTGTCTGAATAATGAACCTTTCAAACCTCATTATATTTTCATTAATTACAATAAGATTTAACACTCTCATACTGCAGGGATTTAGGCTGACTGATGTCATAGTTATTTACATCTGCTTTGCAATTTTTAATCAACACATGACCCCATATAACTTCTGTTTGTATTATTTCTCTTTTCTCTTGAAAATTGCTTATTCTATTAGTTCTTTGCCAAAAGGTGAACCAGAGGGACTGCAACAGGACCAGTGACATTTTCAAAGTCAGATAACATAGAAGTCATATCATGAGTCAGACAAAAATAAAACACTTTTTTATCTGTGTATCCACATTGTCAAAGGTCGCTCATTTAGGAAATTACAATGGGAATGATGAATTTGTAATTAATGTGATGATAAAAAGCAAACAAAATGGCATTTTGGGATGGTGTCCACCCTGACACTCATTACCACGTTGTCATAGAAGTGACCTGTGGAGGCCATGGGTACAAGATCAAAATACTATCGACCAAACTTAACTACATGAATGTGTGATGTTTTAAGCTATACACTACACATATACTTTTATGTTTCAGTACGCAGCAGATGTTGTTGTTTTTGTTCTGTTGTACTATGGCTGCATAAAATGTGGCGAAGGTGAAGAAAATAAAAATCAAATCAAATCAAATTATACATAATTTGTAAACACATTACTTAAGATGTATTGTAATTGTATTCTCCTGTTTATTTTTTCTGAATCTATTTGGTCTTATTTGTATTATTCTTAAGTGCTTTTTTTTAAAAGCACTTATCTATATGAATTTCTTTATATGAGCTTGGGTTTCTTAAGAGGTTTTAACTTCGTATGGCTTTGCTGAATTGCCGTCTTTATAATTTGAGCTTGATGTATATATTTATGGTATAGCCTATATTTATTGGATAAAGATTGCATGTGTCGAAGATATTTTCAAAATAAATCCATGGTTTCAAGAAAGGAATAAATTGAACACAAACTACCTAAATCTGCTCTTTCTTTATTCGATATGTCAAAGTGCAAGGCCCTGAGGCCATTCGCCGAATGGGCTTAGTTTTAGGATATCCAGATGTATCAGATAGATGTACCACCAGAGATAAATGGGTATCACATGTAGCCTATGCCTTGACAAACCTATTACTTGCAGTGACATGGCATCCACCTTAGTTGTAAAAAATTGAATGCCTATGACAGACAGGGATTTTCCACAAATGGGCGTGGAAGGCTTTGTAGTAACATTTTGCTGGTACTGTGACTTTAAGGCAATTTGGCAGCGCTCAGCCAATCAGAGCAGCGAAGGGGGAGGCAAGGGAGCGGGTGGGTAGCAACAGTTGCCCTGGTGAGGACGAAGCGCCATAGCCACGGTAGCCCTGGCGACAAGAACCCAGCAACGAGAATCAACAACAACAACAACTGAATCCGCCATAAAATTAAAAGAAGATATTTTACCAGTGGGAAATACACACGTGGAACCAGAGGTGAAGCTCTTAACACATAGAATATATTTTATGTCCTCTGATGCCTCATCTGAATTGTGCTGTTGCTTTTTTTTTTTCCCTTGTTGTTTCAGTAGCCATAACAGGCAACTGCCTCCCAGTGTTAACTTTGAGGTTAGCCTGCAAAGCTAGCCGTCGCTCTGATAATCAGTCGTTTTCAGGAATGCGCTAGTTTGTTTGTGCCTGCTGCTCCTTCGAGTGACACTGAATTTCGCCCGCCGTGACGACGCAGCCACAAGATGCATACTCAAGCAGGCCGTTGTTATGGCGATGTCAAATGCAAAAAAAAAAAAAAAGAAAAAAAAGGTACAAAATGGCGGTTGTTGTAGAGACCAGTTAGCTCGCTGCCCGTGCTGCCTCGCTAGCATCAGAGCTGTCACGACAGACGGATGCTCGCCACCGCTTGCAGCTAACATACGGAACTTCCTGAAAACGGACACCCGTCTTATTAATGGTGTATTTATGTGCCGTCGATGGGTGTTTTTTTTTTTAATATTTATTTATTTATTTATTTTATAACACATTACGCTTTTCTTTTTTTTTTCTTCTCGCCGAGCCAACACAGGGTACATATCGTTTACTACCCCCCCCCCAAAAAAAAAAGCGAGGCCAGTTTATGATAGTCAGGTTTTTAAAGTGTGACGACTTCTAGGGTTCGTGATGAGATGATTAGATGATTAAAGTCAGGACAAATCCTGGTGAATGAAATGTTGTGTCGCTAACGGGAAAGTTGAGGTCGCTGTTGGCAGGTGTCGGACATTGAACCTCTGAGGGGCGTGGTGGTGGTGGTGGAGGAGGTGGAGGTGGAGGAGGAGGGCGTTTTACAGGTGCTTTGCAGGTCCCAGTTCATTTGAACCTCTTTGTTCACTGATCTGGTAAATGAGAAACTTTACAGTTTTGAAACCAGGTTTCTTCTTGCTAATTGATCGTCAACTTAAGGATGAAATGTCCTCATTTGGTTTTGAAAACATGGTTTTACACACACACACACACACACACACACACACACACACACACACACACACACACACACACACACACACACACACACACACACACACAGTTGTTTCCTCTTCTAATCGTGATGCACAATTACCGAAAGCACCACCTTTTATAATTTACTGCATTGGGCATATTCGTACATGCAAGTCAGATACCTCTGCACACGGCGTTTTTATTGTGATTTACACACTTTTGTCTGTGCAGTTCAGGTTCTTCAGTAAATGTATGTAAACTTTTTGTGCTCTGTTTTTAGATGACTCTGTTCAGTCTTGCTGTGTCCCTTGTGGTTGTGTTTGTTGTGTGCAGCTGCCGTATCAAATGTATTTCCTGTAAGGATCAATAAAGTATCTATAAATCTAAAATGTAACAAACTTGAGGTGCACGGGCACTCCTTGTTACTGTATGTGATTTAAAGCACAACAGCAAAATGCACTGAAAAAAAATGTATGTAATGTGGGAAGGAATTTCCCCAGCTTGTGCCACAGGCATAACTGTATACAGTCAAAGGCCATAGGCAGTGTGGTCACATTTCAGGTAATGGGACACCAAAATGCTTGTTCCCATCAATGCTCCTCCCCCGCATCTCCACATCAGCTGCACCACCAACAGGTCAGCCACAGAAGTACTTTCAGACAGCCCTCATACTCTTTCATTTGCTTTTAGGCTACAAATGAGATTGTAGAAATATTCCTAATGACCTAATAGTAATCTGATGCTGTAACAAAACATCTCTTTACTTACACACACACACACACACACACACACACACACACACACACACACACACACACACACACACACACACACACACACACACACCTCACATGTCATGTCAAAGTGTTGCCTCTCCCATTTGCAATTTGGACTCCTTACTTCAAGCTACGAAGGAATTTTATTTCAGTATTTACTCTGATTGATTACAGTTTCTTCTGCTACATTTTCCAAAGTTAAACTGACTAGATCTTTATCCTCTGCCCAGACTTTATCTGAACAATTAAACACTAGCTTGGAAACAAACATCTACATATATCCACCTTGTAATCGTTGATCAAATTCAGAGCATCCCCAGTATCTGCCAGATATATGTAACGTGTCATTTGTTTCTTTTTCTAGGGTGAGTCCCAGCTCTTGTAATGGCCACCTCAGGCTACATAGGTGAGATCCAGCCGGCAGCCCAAACCCAGGTGGCCGGTGTTACTGTCACATCGGGTCAACCAGACGCCAGCTCCAGCCCTGCAACAGCCCCTCAGTTTCTGGCTGAGATCCAGACAAGTGTGGCTACTCCCACTGTTGTCACACCCACAGGCCAAACAACTCCCACTGAACAAACCACCTCTATCACTAATCAGAAGCCTGCAGCTGGCAGTCAAGCCCAGGCCACATCACAGGCCCAGCCGGCTCAGACACAGTATGTGACAGCAGAAATCCAGGGCTCCCCCACTCAGTCTGGAAATGCCCAAAGTACTCCTCAGTACATCGTTGTTACAGTTACAGGTAAAGGCAGAAGATCACGCAAGCAACTGTATACCATATTTTGGAGTTATATGATGAAATTGGAAATGCTTAACCCACTGTCTTAATTTTACTGATGTCTTGGTCATGTAACAAGTTATTTAAATTCGGCACTATAAGATTTAAGCAAATAGATAATAGTCACAAAAATCTAATTCTTTTCAGCCCAACCTGGCTAGTTTGAATATTTATGCTGCTGCAATGCCATATGATATTATAGATAATCCAAATGTAAAACTATGTAGTTGTGTTTGGTTTCTTCAAACTTGTGCAGGACTAGTGTCTGAAGAGACCTTAGAAGGTTACATTTTTGTAACTTATGATGGTATTTTTCAAAAAGGGGTTTTCCACAAACCTTTTAATTTTAAACATTTGACAGATATGACAAAACAAATTTTATTTATATCCTTAAATGGCAAAATACTTCAAATGTCTTATGAATTGTAAATTATAGAAATAAATTATATTTACATGCCATATAGCTGCTTCACTACACTATTTGTTGTTACCATTTTATCAATAGTAACTCAAACTATCATACTTCTAAATATTTCAGGTCCAATTACAAAATGTAAAATAATATCGCAAACATGTGAAGGTACTTACAGTCTCTCTTTATCTTTCAGAGGGTTCCCTTCATTCGAGTGACAGTGTGTCAGACTCCAGTCCACCTCCAGCAGTGGTGCAGACAGGAGTTCCCACCCAGGTTGTTCAGCAGGTTCAGGCAGCTCAGCAGGTCAAATATGAACAAACACACACCAGCACAACATTAAATTATGTTGGGGTTTTTTTCTGAATCCCCTGTATTAAGTTTTTTTTAATTATTTTTTTATTTTTTTTTATCTCAACAGAGGTCTGTGGTGCAGGCCACCTCCCATATAGCCAAGACTGAACCAGATACGCAGCTCAGTGTCACCAGTCTACAGCCTGTTCATATCACCCAGGAGGTAATACCAACACAGGCACAGCACCACAGGTCATCACTGCTGGTCAATTATGTTGTCTGACAATCACTTGTACTGTCAGTGATCAATACATATGTATAGAATGCAAACAGAGTGGTCATCACAGCTTCACATCACAAAATGTGTGATCATTGTGACATTGAAAACTTTACAGCTTCCATATATTTTGGTGTAATTTTAGTCAGCTCATCATGTCTGTGGTCAAACTTGCCACCTTTCAGCTTCCCTTTAGCAGCGAGATGACTGCTTTAGACAGGAATAAGAAACTAGAAGAATGGCAGCTGCATCACGAGACAGGACAGCCAGAATGCCTGGTCTGGGCTGCAGCAGACAACATAAGAGATACCTGCGGCAACCCCCTCTTCCTCCTCCTGGATCTCCCCCAGTGTTACCAGTCACTGTACCTGCCCTCTATGCATGAGGAAAAAGAATTAGGAGGCTATCCTGCAGTCACCAGCTCAGGCCCCAGTGAGCTACTGCAGACTACACCTGTCCAAGTAGGTCAGGGACGTAAGGGAGACTGCTGCTATAGAGTTAAGGGAACAGAGAATCTGTCTGAAGCTAACAAATTTATGTTGTTTCCATTGCAACAGAAGACTTTACAAATTAAGATTCCAGGTGATGAAACAGATGATGTGGTCTGGCAAGGATTTATTGGATCTTTGTCTGCATGTGTGTGTATGTGCTATCTCCGTAGGTCCAGCAGCAGCTCACATCAGTGCCAGTGCAACATGTGTATACCAATCAAGTTCAGTACGTTGAAGGAGGAGACACCAACTACACCGCCAGCACCATGTGGGTCCATCATTTTCTGACACATATCCAGACAGAAAATTGTTTTCCTTTTTTAAAACAGTTTTCTTGGTTTCTAACACGTCTTTACATGTGTCTCATCCAGTCGCTCCAGCACCTTCCCATACACTGACGCCCCCCTGTACACCCAGACCACAGCTGCCCAGTATTATGAAGGCCAGCCAACCTCAGGCTCACAGACCTCCGCCCCTGGCACACCTCTGACCGTCTCTGTGACTGCCGGCACAACAGGGGGTGTGTCCATGTTTGTGGCACAGCCCACTAGTGCAGCAGGGGGAGGGGCCACCGTGGTGACCGCTGGTGGTACCACCAACGGGGCAGGGGAAGGGGCAGGCACCAACGGTGGCGCAGCAGGCAGCTATGTGATCCAGGGGGGTTACATGCTGGGCAGCAGCAGCAGTGGGGGGGCAGCTGGCAACAGTCAGAACTACTCACACACAGCCCGCGCCTCCCCAGCCACTGTGAGTATTACAGAGGGCGAAGAGAGTAGCGTGCCGTCGGCAGACAAGAAGGTATGCAGAGGCGCCAAGCGCAGGAATTTATTTCTTTATTCTCATTCACACAACTCTGGTGGCACACACTGATGACGTCATAGTTGAGTTTTGTCAAGTGGAAATCACAATTAAAAATGTGGAGATTGGTATTAGGACCAGAAAATGTTAGCGGAGGATGACTTTGAGTATTGATCACAATAAAACTTGTAGGATACAGTACATATATATATATATATATATATTTTTTTAACTGTGATTTCTTCCTCAAAGAAAACAAAACCGTGACTTCATCATTTACATATCATTGCAGTGCATGTGCAGAGGGGCATTTGTAATTTGCCTGAAATGCCCCCAACACTATACTGTTCATCCCAAATTCATCATATTGAATCCCATATGATAATGATAACCAAAATGTGTTTGGCAGACATCCCATCAGTATTCCAGGTCATTGATTCATTGCATACCAAAGTTGGATGCCACGGCACGCAAACATGTGTTTCCATTCCTGAACGAGCAACGAACTGTGGATGTGAATGGATATGTGTTTGTATGATGCAGTGATCAGGAAAGCGTGCATGCATGCACTGTAAATTAAGCTGCACAATGAGTGTAACGTGTTCGCTAATAAGCGTGCCTGTATTTGTGTGCCTATGTTGAGCTGTGCTTTCCTGTTGTTGCTACTGGCTTTGCTAACTGCACCAGCTGTTTTCTTTTTTCTTTGCCTGTGTGTCAGGTACAGTGGTTGCTGGACAACTATGAAACAGCTGAAGGAGTGAGTCTGCCCCGTTCCACTCTGTACTGCCACTACCTGCTGCACTGCCAGGAGCAGAAACTAGAGCCTGTTAACGCTGCGTCTTTCGGGAAGCTCATTAGATCTGTGTTTATGGGGCTGCGCACGCGACGCCTGGGCACACGGTAAGTTTGATCATCAGACAGCCAAACTCCGGCATAGAAGCCCCCCTAGACCATACGCACACATGTAAGAGTGCCTGTACAGTACATACAAGCCCTTTCATACACAAGTTCAATCATTTTTTTCTTTGCTAACCAGGCTTTTTTTTTTTTTTATAAGCAAATATGAACATGACATCACAGGGAGAGCGGACAAACTACAGGGAGAGCCTAGCGCAGAGATAACACCCCCCCCCCCACCCATGCAGTCTCCCTACCACAGTAACACACATCAGCAGTACAAAGCTGTGTGTTGCACCGTTCATTTCAACAGACGACCTCTGCACGCATACCATCCACACGCATACAACAACACCCATGCAACAGGAGAATGATGGAGATTTTTCTTGAGGCATCTACAGAATTCTCTGGTGCATTGCAAAATGTTTGCAGAGTGTAGGAAGAAAAGTGGGTAGGGATGAAGACGGACAGCATGTGTGTGGGTGAGTGAGTTTGACAGAGGAAGAGAGAGCGAGTGAAAAATGACTTTTTCGATAGATTTGGTTTTAATTAAGGCCCCCCCCTTATAGAATTGTAGCAAAGTTGGTGCTACCGGGGGTCTCTCCCGGACACAGATGACACGCTCAGTCGTACGTTCGGGTGTAAAAGGACTTTATTGGCCCTGTCCATACACCAATGTCTTTGTGCAACCGCTCCTCCTCTTCATCCTTCTCCCTGCTCCCCTTTATTAGGGGAGAGCTCATCAGTTCGTATTCGGCTCAGCTGCGCTCATTACACCTGCCCGGCACCGTTCCCTGAACCACTCCTCCCCACCCCCTGCAGCTGAGCTAACCACACCCCGCCACCACAAGAATATATTGCGTTTTGAAATTTAAGATATTCATTTGTAAGTCAGTGTATATTGAGACTATACATGGCGTTTGGGGAGAATAAACACAGATTTATATCGACAACATAAACCCTTTCCTCTTGCTTTCTCCTCCACAGATTTAATATCAGTAATATAAGTCAAATTTAAGTAAAAATACATTCTGTCTGTTCTTTTCAGGGGTAATTCAAAATACCACTATTATGGGCTACGAATCAAAGCAGGATCGTCTCTTCTCCGTCTGATGGAAGACCAACAACATTTGGCCATGAGGCAACAGCCATTCTCACAGAAACAGAGGTATAACACACACAAAAAAAACTACACATACTCAAGCACATCTTCTCCATCATCACACCACTGTAACGCTTTCTTTATTTTCCATTTCTCCACCTGAATCTGTTCCCTTCACACAGTTGTGTCACCGACTCTTGTTTTCCTTCTGTCCCCTCACCACATATGTCCTTTAATCCTCCTGTGGCTCCAGGCATCTGCTCGGCTTAGGAGCAGACTGAGCTGCAGTTTCATTTCACTTCATTATTCATCGTCTTTGTCTAGACCCTTAATGTTTGATGTACTTTTTGCCCCCGTTCCTATCAGGTTGAAGCCTGTGCATAAAGTGGAGGGAATGACTAATGGCACAGCGGCAGGAGCAGGCCAGCAGCAGCAACAGCAGCAGGGGTCTGGGCATGTGGACATCAGCACCCAGGTTCAGCAGTACCAGCAGTTTTTAGGTGAGTTTGGTGAACAGGGGACACAATTATGAAAGCGATGAAGGATTTTACACAAAGGGCCATGAACATTGTGGTGGCGGGGGTGTGGTTAGCTCAGCTGCAGGGGGTAGAGAGTGGGAGGAGTGGTTCAGGTGAACGGTGCCGGGCAGGTGTGATGAGCACAACTGAGCCGAATAGGGACTGATGAGCTCTCCCCTATAAAGGGAGCAGGGAGAAGGAGGAGGAGGAGAAGCGGTTGCACGTAGACATTGGTGTATGGACCGGGCAAATAAAGGCATACCTCCATGAAAAAGTATTCCAAATTAGGACACACCTTTGCATACAGGATGTAGCAATTAGTTACCCAGACAGTAGTATTTGTCATGAAAACATGATGTAACATGTAGATACAAGATATGCATAACCAAGTTTCCCTCAAAAAAGTTCCACGTACAGGCTGTATCCCCAAATTGATCTCCACCAGGACACTCATGTCCATGTGAAGACACTCAATGTTATGAACAGTTAATGCTGCACATATGTCCGCATTTAATGTGATGTCTCTCTGAGTTCCCAGTGTTCTTGTGTCCCGTGTCCAGATGCATCCAGAGCTCTCCCAGAGTTCCCTGACATCGACCTCCAGGGGAAGTCTCTGCCGGAGGGCATTGAGCTGGAGCACATAAAGAGCTTTCAGCTGCTGTATAGAGAACACTGTGAGGTAACCAACTGGCTGGCACCCACTGAGCATTTATGAGGTGGAGTTTTCTATATAGTTGTTAGTCAATGCCTACTTTCAATGACCATAAACCAACTGTAACCAATGGGTTGGACAATACCAGCAGCAAGTTTACTGGAAAAATAAATGAATCTTGTTGTTTTACCTGTAAGGGTGAAGATGGGTTTAAGGTTACACAGTCTACACCAATAGTAAAGTCCAGCTATGCTAAATGTCCCTGTTTTCCTGACTTTTTGTTAGTTGGTTTCTTGATGAATGTGTATGTGTTCAGAGATGTTTTTTTTCTTTGTTCTTTCAGGCCATACTGGACGTGATGGTCAACCTGCAGTTCACCCTGGTGGAGACTCTGTGGAAGACCTTTTGGAGGTTCAGCCAAAGTCAGGCCGGAGATGCCACGTTGGCTGTGTGAGTGGTTTAACATTCATTCGAGATTCAGATTTGGTCCTAACACAATAAGAAAACTCTCCTGTTGCATTAGTGCCACATTTTCCTTACGAACTGTGTGTGTCTCGGCAGTCATGACGAGTCAGAGAAGCGTCTCCCGAAGTCCTGCCTGGTGTTGCTGTGCAAGTATGAGCCAGTGCTGCGCTGGAGCCGTGACTGTGACAACAGCCTGTATCAGGGCCTGGTGGAGATCCTCATCCCTGATGTCCTCAGACCCATCCCCAGTAAGGCTCTTCAAGAAGTGGGATTATGTAGTAAAGCCCCATAATGTGTTGACAAAAATAATTACCGTTGCCACAAAAGCATAATAGTCCATAACTACAATATAAGCTCATAAAAAAAATAGAGATATTCTATATATGATTCTTGATTTAAACATTTGGACTGATGTCCTGACTCTGTAGTAAAATCACATGACGCTGTAGAAACTCACTTCCTTATTTCCTTTAGTTTCAGTTACTGTTTTAGTTAGACTTTGAAATAAATCACTCTGTTTGCCGCTGTTCAGAATACTTGGAAAACCTTTCTTTCAGGCCACACAGTGCTGCCAGGAAAATATTTTCCAAATCCACACCATTTGAACCTGCTGGAAATTTTGGCTATTAATATGCATGGCAAAGAAATCAGTTTTTCCAGCAGAAATTTGGCTGTTAACCAGATGTTAGATAATCCTTTATCCTGGTCCCTTCTTGGGATAAAAAAAAAAAAAAAAAAAATGAAAACATCCTCTGAAATGACCAGCATTGAATTCTGTTAACAAACCTTGCTCCCCTCAGGTGCCTTAACTCAAGCCATCCGCAACTTTGCCAAGAGCCTGGAGAGCTGGCTGTCCAATGCCATGATGAACATCCCCGAAGAAATGGTTCGCATCAAGGTACAATCCCCTTGTGTTAGCTCGCAGGTGACGGTACTTCCATGTTTTTTTAGGCCTGGATGATCACACATTATAAAATCATAAGCTTCTTTTATTGAGTGTAACTGCAAGCTGAGAAATGATTAGATGTCTGGGAGTTATCCTGGTGGGAGTTTGTGAACAGGGCCTGCAGTTGATGTTACGTCAAAGTGAGCTTCATTATTTGCCAGCTCTGCTGCAGCAACAAAGTTAATCACTGGTCATTGAAAGCAGCTTAATGTGAACAACTATTTCTTTTAGAAACAGCCTCATGAGAAAGTTTTGTCTTTGCTTTGGCTACTTTAACATTATTGATCCAGACAATGTTATGAGTTTACACGCATGCCTCTCAGGTCCCTTTAAAGCCCACATCAGAGCTGTGTTCACCCTACAAAACAACTCTTGCATCAGGATGTTTGTGGCAATATCTGCATGTATTTGTGCCCTTATGTGAGAGGATTCATATTTTTGATGTCTGACCCCTCATTTTCCTCCTTGTGCTCGCTAAGGTAACGTCAGCCAATGCATTTGCCCAGACACTGCGTCGTTACACCAGTCTGAACCACCTCGCGCAGGCGGCTCGCGCTGTCCTCCAGAACACGGCCCAGATCAACCAGATGCTGTCCGACCTCAACCGCGTCGACTTTGCTAACGTCCAGGTGGGTTTTTGTCTCTGAATGCTGTGTTCTGGCAGAATTTCCGTGTTGGTGGATGACTCTTGCATTGGTGTTGGTGCGTATGCAGTAATGCTTGTGGTTTCAGGGGAGGTTTCACGTGTTTTGTAACTGTTAGACACAGAACACTGAACCTTGGCATTGATTTAACGTCTATTAAAAACAGGTAGGTAGAGCATGTCGCCGTTTACACTGTAATCGGAGTCTTTTCTTTGAAGGATAGTCTGAGTAAACATGAATTCGCCCTGCTGCCCTCTTCTGGTACAACACATACCAGGTGCGACTGCCTAATACTGACGCTTCGACCCTCGTCGCGTTTGCCCTTCGCAGGAGCAGGCTTCATGGGTGTGCCGGTGCGAAGACCGCGTTGTCCAGCGGCTGGAGCAAGACTTCAAGCTGACCCTCCAGCAGCAGAACTCCTTGGAGCAGTGGGCTGCCTGGCTTGATGGCGTGGTCTCCCAGGTCCTAAAGCCCTACCAACAGAGCCCTGCCTTCCCTAAGGCCGCCAAGCTCTTCCTTCTCAAGTGGTCCTTTTACAGGTGAGATGGGGGAGCAGTTAGAGCAGGGGTCTCCAACCTTTTTCCCTCTGAAAGCTCCTTCGATCTACCGGGTACATCGCGATCTACTGGTTGGAGAGCCCTGAGCTAGAGGGTCAGCTGTAGTTCCAAATCTTTTCCCTCCTACTCTTTGTTTTTGAGAACCAAAATGATATTTTGGAGTTCATGATATATAATAGTTTGAACTCCTCTTTTGTGTCAAGGCGACTGTGAAATTTGAATAGATTGAGGCAGCTTTGTGGAGTACATTTCCTTCCAGCTGAAGCACACAAAGCTGAGGTGGCGTTTTCATTTCCCTGTTCTTTTGTCGTATCTGTTTGGTGTTGGATTCTGAGTTTGAGCTGCAGGCTTTAGTTACACACTAAACCAAACACAGTCCAAGCTTTTACAGTCACTAACAGCATAGCACTGTTGTTGCATGTTCAGCTTAGTAGTTATAGCTGATACGAATGCTGCATAAACTCCTAGTTTGAATTTGTTATCTTGAGATATGGGTCAAGTAAAATCCTGACCAGGTCAATATCTTAAAGCCAGAATCATCCACACATGTTCAGCTGTAGTGAAGGGAGTTATTTGATACTGAAATGATAAAAGTTATGATTGAGAAGTTGACTCATGCTTTAAACTTTGTCGCAGTAAAGCACTGAGAAAAGCTCTTCCTGTTTGTGGTTAGAGAAGTGACATACGTACTGTATATGCGTATTGATACGTCTTATCCATCCATCTCCTGTCTCCAGTTCCATGGTGATCCGGGACCTGACCCTGCGGAGTGCTGCCAGCTTCGGATCCTTTCACCTGATCCGCCTGCTGTATGACGAGTACATGTACTACCTTATAGAGCACAGAGTGGCCCAGGCTAAAGGAGAAACCCCCATTGCTGTTATGGGAGAGGTATCAATGCACATAAACGCGTATATATGGGCTAAACAGTGTAAGCCATACAGACCGTGCTAACCAATTCCTCTTTTGCCACTAGTTTGCCAGTTTAGGCCGGGGACTGAACCAGCTGGATCCTGACAAAGGTCTGCACTGTTTTCCCACCTTACCTCAGTCTAGCTACAGTGATGTTCACCGCATTGTTTCTAACCACCATCTTTACTTTTCGCAGAAGAAGAAGAGGAGGAGGAGGAGGAGAGTGATGAGGAAGGTCAGGAGCTGTCCCTCCCCGCGGACAGTGGCGTGCTAGGAGAGGAGTCTCTGGAGCCGCCTGCCAAGCTGGCCAGAACTGACCAGAGAGTCCTCTTCACCACCGGGTCAGCTGACAACTAACCACTGACAGATGTGGGCCGGTTATACTGATCACACTCGCGCACACACACACACACACACACACACACACATAGAGATGTACAAAGAACACTAATTTATACACTTGACACGTGTATATAGATCTTGTCAATGTGTGTGCACACTCTCTCTGCGTACTGTTTTGATTGTGCGTGTTGTTGAGGCACACACGCGCACAATCAAAACACACTCGGTGAGTAACTGCTGCTGCCTGGACGGCACCACCACCTGTTGGCACCGCTGATTAAATCCACAATCACTGGCATCGCAATAGGACGTGGCTTCAAAAACCCGAGTCTCTTAATGCAAAGAGAAACACAGAGCATTTTTAAACCTTCAGTTGTATGAATCTGTAAAAACAAACTAAAGCCAGGCATGTTTTATTTCTGTCATCACATCACAACCTGTAGCCTCGCTGTCGCCTCGCCGAGAAACTTCTGCTCGCCCTGGATCCTCCTAAAACTGTCACTGCCGTATCAAAGGGGTCTTTAAAATACTGTGATGTGTGTGTTAAAGGTAACTTTTACAGGAGGAGGGCGCAAAGTGGACCTTAAACACTGAATGGTTTCTGAATTGCTCGTAATTCATCGAACACTATGGAAAACTGTCATTCAGAAAGGAGGAGAGATTTATGAAAGACAGCAGGTGGTCCGGATTTGTTTGGGGTGAGTTTGTCTTGTGTGTGTGTGTGTGTGTGTGTGTGTGTGTGTGTGTGTGTGTGTGTGTGTGTGTGTGTGTGTGTGTGTGTGTGTGTGTGCGTGTGCGTGTGTGTGTGTGTGTGTGTGTGTGAGTGCGCGTGCGTGTGTGTGTGTGTGTGTGTGTTTTCTGTCTGCTTGTATGAGCACTGTGGCGACACCGCTCTGCTGTTATTTCTGGAGGCCGACCGAACATGCTTTTCCATGGTTGCATGCGTCTGGTTGTGTGATTGTGATTCAGGCCACGTGTCGACTGTTCTGTAGATATTTTCTAAAGCATTGGAGTTTTTGATTTGGAAGACGTGCGCAGACTTCCTGTTTTAATTTTATTCGCCTGTAAAGAAGACGTTGTGTTCTTGGAGTGCCTGTCACAGCTGCTACACACACACACACACACACACACACACACACACACACACACTTGTAAAGATAAAGCTACGGCTGTGGAATAGGGACTCCCGTTAGTTGCTGCAAAAAAAAATCCTCTCTCTTATTGAACATCTGGTTCCACGAGAGAGGTGCTGTATGTGTTATAGTTTTCGTTCAAAGTGCTTCAACCCTGTCCATCTAATAAGTTCCTCTGTGGCCTCATTTTCCTTTGACACATTATTTTCTTGCCTTATTTCACTATATATTTGTCCATGTGTGTGCCAAACCGGTTTCCTTTGATCCTAAATCCCGTTGTTTTTAAATTCTCTTTCTATGTTTTAAGGAGGACTGTGCCTGAGTAAGAACGGTGATATACTTATATTCTACTGTATATTTATCCACTATTTTGAATTTTGTTGTCACTAAGTGAACCTCTTGTGCAGTGTATGGTGCTGTGTTGTCACACATTGTAAGCAACCTTTGTGTGCATTATTGATTTGTGATTGTACGTTCAGTTATCAATCCTATATCATATCTGAAGTCTTTTCCACAAACAGGCTAAGGCCCTGCCTCTTTGCACATGTTGACTATTGTCTTTAAAGCTCAGACAGTTATCTGAAACGTTTAAAATTTTCTTTGAAGTCTTGGTGTGTTTTTGACAGTGAAGTGGAGGTGTCAGATTTCGTGCAAAATATCTCATGCCGCTCAGTGTGGTTGAGAGAATTTGGTGAGCTATGTGAGACCTGACTGCTTTTTCTGCACAGTCCTCCACCGACGCTCATCTCCCTCGTCTCACCACGTTTCCGCCCTCCTGCCAATGGCTTTGTTTTGCTTCAAACATCCATTTTCTTAAACACTGTTCGTCGAGATTAGTTGTCGTAAACATGTCATTTTTGAATTCTTCGATACGTTGTCGTTAAATAGCTGCAATGCACGTGCTTTCAGCAGGCGTTGGCAGCCTCAAACCAGCACATCATCCTTTATATGGAGTCTAACGCTACCACAGCCGAGAACATATCACTCCGGTCTTTTCATGATCTTACAGCATACAGAATGGCCATTGTTTACCCAGTACAAAAAAAAAAAAAAAAAAAATGTTTAGTCATTTTTATAGTGCATCGTTTCTTATGTACAAAACAAATTGAGAAAAAAGATGTTCAGTGGCAGTGTTTTATGAATTTGGTCTGCTATAAGTATGACTGTGCCTTTGGAGGTGGTAGAATGCAATTCAGATGTTTTTAATTTTAAAGATATAAATTAAAAGAATTTTTAAAATTGCACTTGTATTTCATTTTTGTAGATTTATTTTCCGTAAAGTTTGGAGTAAGAACGGCTGACGGTTTTACTCAACCTCACTCTGGGTTCGTGAACATACTGTAACTTCCTGGCTTGTTCTCACATACACACCTGTCTCATACCACTTATGCTGCAGTGACAGCAACAGGAAACACAGATTCCGTTAAGTCTGGTTTTATGAAACTAAAAATGCTTGTGCAGTCAGAAACGCATCAAATGAATTTATAATTTTACAGTTAATTGGAAACCTGGGAATGATGCCTGAATGAAATGCAGGTAAAAGTTGGAATCTAAAGTATAAGATAGTAAAAGTATATTTGTATATTACATGTCTTGCTTGGGTGCTGTGTTTGGGTTATCTGATGTGAAATGGCACAAAGTGGTTTCTGAAGTTTTGGATTAGCCAGATAAAGGAAATTAAAATATATTATTAGTATCTGGATGGGACTCAGGGGGGTCATTTGTCTTAAGTGTAGGTTCAGCAATTCAGCAGAGATCATCTCGTCAGTGAATATCTTTGAAGCTTTCTGATTAATTTGAGGAAGACTAACAGTGACATATGTGATTTATGTCAACTGTGTTTTTACGTCTTGTGACAGCAGCTGTTGTGCTATGTTTGTAACGGAGCATAAAAGACAAAAAAAAAAAAAAAAAAGATTTTAAAGTAACTGACATTTGCCTTTTTAATTCAGAGTATTGCTGCTGGTGGTCATTTATTAAAGATATCAACACTGCTGCCAAAGGCAAGACTCACAGCTGCCGTTCAAAATACAAGAATCATACCTGATACTTCTCCGGAAGTGAAAACCAACAGCCTTATATTGCTGAATTTACAGTCTGTACATGTACAATATATGTTATAAGTGGGACACATTGGAAGACATTCTTTTGCACACAAACAGTGAAAGGCAAAAGATGTTGTTGGCATTCATAAAAACCAAAGTAGAAGACATGCAACCTGGATATGAAACTAAATCACAGCTTAGCTTGGGTGTAGCCTGCGATGACGTTAATCTGATAGAGGAACTGTGCAGTATGAACTACAGACGGTGACAGAACCTCCACCTGAACAAGACTCCCATGACATTTGAAGACAGATCTTCTGTAGTCTTGTTGAGGTGAACGCCCTCCAGCATTGTGTTGGTCTTCAAAGGTCTGACTCACTGACATAAGTGTTCGGCCTGAGCTGACCCAATCTGAAAAGCATCTTCTTCCCCCGTCCACGGTAAGTTTTTCCAACCAAAACACAATCATAAGAACTGTTTCCTGAAAGGTCATTTCATGAGACAAAGGGGGCGTCTCAACTGCAGATGGAAGTGAAAATAATGTCAAAACAAACTGAGGCAACTCTTAAACCACGGCAACATAAATCACACATACTACATCCTCCACATTCACGTCTCAAACAACTCATTCCTTTGCAACTTGGAGAATTTTTTTTCAAGTCACCACACGCAGCTCAGGACTTCTACTTTACCACGAGAAGCCCGACTCAAGCTGTTCCACAAGGAAAAGGGTAACCTTGCTTTTCTTTTTTTTTTTTTTTTCCCGAATCGAATCAAATTTCATCAGGTAGCACTCATTCCACATGCAGAAATCTAGATTGTACAACCCATTTGTACACCGTCTCGCTCATCCAAAAGACTCTAGGTGAACACATTCATGATAAAAAAAAAAAAAGGATAAAACAATCCAAATTGAATTGAAGTTGAAACACCATGCAAGCCTCAGCAGAGCCAAACGTGACATCTTAAATTGAAAAAAAAAATTAAATGGGCCATAAAAAGTATTTATCTGATGATAGTCCTAAAACCTCAGTAATTTGGTAAATATAACACTGGGGGTATGAAGGTAAGTGCTTTAAAGTTGAATGTATTGGCAACTCAGTCAGTAAAGTACATATTTCAAGGCTTCCATGTGTGTATAAATCTACGCAGAGGCCTTGCAAAAAGTGAGTACATGTCATGGCCATGTTAATCAGTCTTCTCCCTCCCCTCAACAGCAAAGCACTAGAACATTTGTGCAGTTCACATTTTTTTAATAAAAAGCATCCAGATGATGTTCAGAGGTGAGGAAGGGTTTCACTTCTCTGTGCAACAAATAAAAAGATATATAACTTAAATGAATAGATCCTAACCTAAAGCTCAGGGTTGTCCTCTTTATCCTGTCTTCTCCGTACTCTGCAGCCTCAGAGATCTTCTGCCATCAACTCTCACTGCGCCTAAAATACAAATGGTTGAAAGGAAGCACATCCGTTGCGTGAAAAAGGATAGAATTATTACTATTGGGGGGGAAAAGAACCTCCACGTGAGATGGAGGAGCCAGAATAACAGCATCCACACATGATGAAAACCTCGCCGTAGCCTCTGTACCAACCTGTCCCTGCTGGGGAGTGGCGGGCTGCCCGGGGGCCTGTCCTGTTTGTCCGTAGTACGCCGCTTGTTGCCTGTAGTACTCCGCCCACGCTGCGCTGTAGTCCGGCTGGTCTCCAGATGTGGCAGCTGCGCCCCCTGCTGCTCCAGGAGCTGCAGCTGGGGTCCCAGGAACAGAGCCACCTGCCTGGGCTGCAGGTGACGGACATGTTAGACCAGGGGTCTCCAACCTTTTTCCCTCTGAGAGCTACTTTGACGATGTGAAAGTGTTCAGGAGCTACTCATGCTCAGTAACATTTATTCACATAGCTGAGCTCCACCCGAACCAGCTGAATAAGCTTCTTTTATGTGAACAATAACATACTCAACACACATTTTGTATCACAAGAACTTACATTCAACAGCGTGTGCACGCTTTTTTCTGTATGCATTTCTTTATTTTTTTTCAATTGAGGCGAGGTCTTATTTTCTGTATTTACAATTACACAGATGTTCGCTTAATGCTCTCGGCAGTGCATGCGACTATTGTGTGGACAAATTGGTTTGAAAAGTGTCAAATGATGCGTTCTAATATAAGATTTAACAGGAAAATGCAGTGTTTTCTCTTCCATTCAGACCCCCGTCCCCCCGCTCCTCCTGAAGGAAACACATGTCCACGTCAAAACCTAGTATATAGCTGCAGCCTGCGTGAAACTGGAGGGGTTTTAATTTGAGCAGTCGCTGCATTCAGTCAAACTGTGATGTGACTTTTATCTCTCACTCACTCAGTGACAGACACTTTATAGCTCTGGCCCCGCTGGTTTTTCTTTACGTGTTCACGTGTTTTGTGTTTCCCTGCTGTGCAACCACTTTCCCGTTGTAACACAGGAACTGTTAGTTGTTTCTGTTGATTGACTTCAACCATTTCAGTCCAACTGAAGCTGATTTTGCTTGCTAGCAGTAAATCTACAGGTGCTTTTCTTTGTCTGTCTCACCCATCTTCTTGTAGTATTCCTCCCAGGCCTTGGTGTAGTCTGGCTGGCCCCCCGGTGTCTGCGCGGGCTGGGTCTGGTCCCCTGAAGCTTGCGCACCTCCAGCTGGGTTTGCGGGGTACTGGGCTGGCACAGCCCCCGATGGCTGCTGGTAGTACTGAGCGTAGTAGGCCGCCCAGGCTGCGTTGGGGTCATTGGCTGCTGCCTTGCCTAGAAAAGATGTAGGGTGGAGGGGGTGAGGTCCTCATAGGGTGAGGGTGAGCCCCTGCTACTGGCCTGGAGACCGGGCTTGGAGACCAGGGGGGAAACAGAGACAGGGTTAGCCAGAGCTGCTACAGATACAGACACTGCATCTCATCACAACATTTCCATCAGTACTCCAGTTGACCTTTCCAGATTTAGAAAAAGGTGTCATTACTCGTCAGAATAACTGTGAGGGGTGTACAGTAAACATGTGGCCTGGGATGAATGATGTAGCGGGTTTGACGTGTTTGTAAAGAGGGCCGACATGCTTAAATAAACAAAGATTAACATTCATCAACATTTAGTCCCTTAAAATGTGCAGAGGCAGTGAAGTCAAGGGTGACTCACTGGGGTCGTGGGGTGGCTGGGGCTGCCACTGCTGGTAGGTGTTGCTCCAGCCCTGAGGGGTGTACTGGTGAGGACCTGGAGGACCCCCACTGAGGAGAAAAGAAGTGGTTAAAAACTAAAACTAAAAACTCCTCAGATTCATCGCCCCTTCGTGGCAAGAAAGATTTTCTTAAATGCTGTGAAAACAGCTTTAATTTGTGGCACGTAGAGCTACACAGACAGATGAATATTAGCTGCAGCTACTCACTGTGGTGGTCCAGGAGGCCCAGGTGGTCCGGGGTTGTAGGGGTTGGGGTTGTAGGGACCCATTGGACCAGCAGGACCTGGTCCACCTGGCCCCGGGCCCAAAGGACACAGAGGGCCCTGAAACGCGTGATATAATTGAGTGTATCAGTCAAAGAATCACAGTGGCTTTTTATTTTAAGAGTATGCACAAATTCAAATGGGCAAATGGAGTTGTGATTATTTTGTTCAAGCAGGGACTCCAACTGTTCCACTTTTGCTTTACTACTTGTTCAGCAACTATAAAAACCTCAGTAAAGTACCTCAATTTTCTCTTCAATGAGCTGTTTTGCGTGGTCGATCTGCTGCGGTGACCCCCGGATGATAAACAGCTTGAAGCTGGGGTCTCCGTTGGGGGGCGGCTGCCGAGAGATTTCCACAAAGGCCCCTGTCTGCTGGTTGATGGACTTGACGTTCTCTCCTCCCCGGCCGATCACGAGCCCACACTTGTGGGCAGGAATGGAGAAGGTCATTTCCCCTCCAGGGGGACCCCAGCCACCTTGTCCCCCACCTCGGCCCCTGTTGCCTGCAGGCATGCCTGGAGGACCTGGGGGACCCTGCGGATGGAGGCAAAGTCTCATGACTATAATGTAATGCAATAGATGTGTGTCTCTAAAAAAAAAGAATACATTTATATTAAATGAAAAGTAGTCATGCTCTCTGGAGTTTAAATACACTGATGCATACATCACAAGGCTTAACTTATAAACTAAAAGAAAATACTACAATACAATACAAAAATGTTGTTTACAATTGTCAATTAATTTACAAGTGAAAGAAGCAGCTGTGACAGTTCTACTGCAGTGTAAGAGGAAGTGATCCATACCCCCTGTCCCTCCTCCCTGACCCTGATGCTCTGCAGCAGGTCGTTGATGATCTGGGCAGCGTGTTCGCAGCGTTCAGGCGGACCACTGATGTGGGCAATCTTATCTGGACCCGTCCCGTCATCTGTAAGAAAGATTTAAGAGCGCGTTGAGCAACATATTTGAAATGTAGACTTTAACAAAGTAATGATATGAAAAGACTTCTTGTAGTGCTGACCCCACGGAAAATCAACCCCCATGTCTGGAACTCAAGACCTCAGACAAACTGGGAAACTTTTAACACAAGACTTTGAGAAGAAAAAGCTTCTCAAAAATGCATGTTAAGTTATTAACATAAAATACAGAAAGAAAGAAAATAAGGAAAATTTACACCCGCTCTACAAAAGCAAACTTTAGAAACAGAATGGTTCTAATGCCTTCAGTTTTTCTATGGTTTAAATAAAGTTTCTGTACCAGTACATAGAATACATCATTTTGCACATTAATACATTTGAGTCTGTGATTTAAAGACAGTTTAGCCATCAAATCACATGAAATCCATTAGAGTCAGGAAATGCTCCGAAGACATTCTTTAGCCCAGAGAGTGTTTTAGTTTTTCATCAGCAGCAGCTAACATCAACCTTTCATGTTGCCTAAACATTGACAACACCCTGAATGTATTTTGAATGCCAATGTGGAAAATTTATGAATTGAAAAATTACACAATTATCACAGGGACCTACCTTGTTTGAACTGGATCCTGACTCCAGCATCATTCTGGATTTTCTTGATCATCTCTCCGTTGCGCCCGATGACCACACCGACTGAGTGTCGAGGTACCGGGATCTTAGTCGGGGGGGGGGGACAAAAAAAGTAGGTTCCTCTTTTCATTACCTTGAATTCAGCTGAAAGATCCCTAAACTCACTACAATCGTTGCTGCCGCACACAAACTTACATCTATGCCTCCTCCCATCCGGGACCCGAACTCGTTCCTCTCACTGAAGCCAGCATGGTCTCTCTCCCTCAGAATCTCCTGCACCATCTCCTGGGCTTGCTGGAAAACAGAAAAACGTGCTGATTACAGTATATGGAAACTCACCGCTACATCTATTTTGAAAAGCAAAGGATGATTTCATGGGTGTACCTGGACTTTGTACGGATCTCCGATAATGCGCAGAGGCTTGTCAACGTTGGGTCCCTGAGAGGCGTCCTGGATCAGGATCATCTTCACCCCTGCACGCTCCTGGAATATCACACACAATCAAACATTATGGTTATGCATGTGTTTATGGACACACGAATAAGTACACCAACATATAAAGATGAAGAAAGTGTACGGGAAAACAGTCACACACAGTCCGACAATAGTCTTGGATAATACCTGTAGCTGTTTGATGGTCTCTCCTCCTTTGCCAATGACAAGGCCAGCTTTGCCAGCTGGGATCATCATCTCATGTACTGTGTCGTTCTGCCCGTTGGTAGATTCGTGATAAGAAGACGGGGGTGTACCCCTTCCTCGTGACACTATCTCATCCAGCAGCGCCTTGGCCTTCCTAGCGGGGGAAGAGCTGACCAGTTACTCCACATTCACTTTACAAAGTCATGTCGTCATTTGGACCTAAAAGCTGATAAAATGTCATGAAGAACGGTGGTTGAATGGTTGAAAGAACAGAGCTTCCAACATCAACATGTAACAAATGCTTCATTAGGCACAGCCTTCTTCGTTATTAGCCAACATTTCTAAAGCTTCCTCGTGAAAATACAATGAGCCCGTGGAGACTTACTGTATGGAGTCGTAGGAACCACTGAGAGAGACGCTCCTCTCTGGAAGGCCTCCGCTGTCTGGACACATACAGAGAGAACTTATGTAACTAAATTCAACACCAAAAGAAAAAAAGAAAACCGCAGGCTGTGATAAAAATGGAAACGTGTGGACAACGGCTAACTTCACAGACAGTACCTGGAGCTATCTGCACCTTGCAACCTGACTCCTGCTGAATCTTATTGATCTGTTCACCTCCACGGCCGATAACTGGGGATGAAAGGGGGGTCGCACCGTCAAAAAATGTGTGTGATCAGTGGGACATTAGATCAGTATGTGTCAAAATAAAGTCGCGCTGCACTCACTGAGTCCCACCATACTGTCAGGAACGCCGTACTCCTCTGAGCTGGAGGCGGGTCTGACTCCATCAGCAAGCAGCGATGATAAACGAGAGTATAAGAGGCAACAAATGAAGCAGTGGTAATCTTTTTTTTTTTCTGAACTGACGTGACAGAAAGGCTGAATACTTCCAACGTAATACACAGTCAACTGAAAGCTGCGGGTTCTCACCTTTGCTGCGCAAGAGCAGCTAACTGTGCACCGATAGCTGAGGGAAAGATGGAGAGAAATCAGAGAGGGAGAGGTTTTGGATTACTAATGGACGGTGTGAGGACAATGTGACACAGACAGGGCACGTGAAGCGTGAACGGACCAACACTGTCAACTTAAACACCACAAAGCAAACTGTCGACTGAGCACAAAAGAGCAAGACTAACTCACACAGTGCTGTGGCTGATTCCAAGTCACTCTGGGCAGCCAGCTTCTTGCTCTCCGGTTCATCTGCCAGGCGAGGAAAGGACAGGTGTGTGAGGAGTCAAGAGTGGACGGAAAAGACCTTCTAAAGTCACCGTAGAGCATGCGATACAGAGGTGTAGTCACGGTTACCTGCGTCCTCCAGCTGTCGTTTCTGTGCGGTGAAAGGAAAGCCGTCTGATGCAGCGCTGTTGCTCATGGGAGGACCAGCATCACCGCCGATCTTAGCTGCGATCTGAAAGACAGGTGTAAACATCACCGTGGCAACGTACTGTACTGCTGAAATACACAGCAGATTAACACTCGTGCACTGCAAGGAGCAAACGGCACAGTCTTCAACATCTACTTGACTGGCACTAATGAAGAGTACTTTGTGCTACTATCATTATACAGTGTGTATGGTCTTTTATCAGTTAATTTGGAGTCTGTTTTGTTTAATTGTTTTTTTGTTTTTTTTTTGTGAGGTGGCTGCTGTGGCACTTCAATTTCCCTGAGGGATTAATAATATGACTACCAGCAGACACTCATTACAGGACAAGTCCACATAAAGTGTCAATTGTTGGACGACAACGTGCAGCCAGAACAGCGTCAGTGCTCCTTGGCATGGATTGTAGAAGTCACTATACTGGAGGGATGGAGCACTTTTTTTTCTAAAAGATATTTCCTCATTTGGGGTTTTGATGATGGTGTTAGAGAGTGCTGTCCGACTTGTCGGTCCAAAATCTCCCAGACATGTTCAACTGGGTTGAGATCCACTGACTGTGAAGTCATCCTTTTCCAGTGACCCCTCGTGCCCTATGGATGGGGGTCATGCTGGAAGAGACCACTTTCATCAGGTTATCCTGTAAAATGTTTCATCACAGGAACAAAGTGATCAACCAGAATAACTCCGTACTTGTGACCTCAAAGGGCATAGATGGACCCAAACCCTGCCAGAAAAATACCCCCCCATACACCACAACAGGGGCCGGGCATCCAGTTCTGTACCGAGCCCAGTGTACACCACACATGGGCTCTTCCACTTGTCGAGACGATGGTGAAGGATGACTCATCGGATCATGTCACTTTCCTCCGTATCCCTGTAGACCAGTGCCCATGTTTGTTTTTGCAACGCTGAACTCTCAAATGTGCGTTCATCTTTATAATGAGCGGTTTATGCACTGCAGTCCGACTATAACATCCCTCTTCACGTAATTGCCGGCAGACTGATCAGGTCCTGTATTGAAATTGTCACTCAACTGGGGAAGAGTTGCTCCTACTCTTTTTCCTTACATATCGCACTAATGGACGAGCCCCGTGCTCATCAGATGTGGGACCACAGTTTCTGACCCTATTCACTGACGTCTTTCACACAGATCTAATTACAGGCGTCACTTTAGTCACTGTTCCTACCGAAACAAGAGCCAGCGGAGCGGTCTGTGAGACTGAAGCTCCAGCAATCTGTGCCCAAACAAAAAAAAAACTCTCTTTCAAAAGGCTCCTCTCGTCACCTCGACACAAAAGCAGAGGTTTCTCCACTCACTATTCAGATTTTTCCTATAATTTGTAACCTATTTGTGTTTGCCTGGATATAGTAATTCAGGAAGACTGGATACAGTGTCAGTAAATACATGTTGGCGCTCATGATGCCTTAAATGCACAGATGTTTTCTGTCCCAGCTCTTCTTTTTTTTTTTTTTTAACGCTGCACCACAGTTTGGCATCACACCTGGATTATTTATTTTTTTTCACTTTTAAAAATTCAACCAACCCAGTTGGTTTAAAGTTGCATTCTGCCAGAAGTATTAATGCACGTAATCCTGATGGTGTATTTTAGCTGAGAGAAAGAGTTGGGACGCCGAATTAAAATCAGATAATAACGCTCGTGTTTCAGCTATCGTTTACCGTATGGCGATATTCACCACTGACACGCTTTACTGTACATTCATGACCAATATGGGATTTCGAAAATGTAAAGCCCCGTGTTTGGTGTGGAGTTGAGTCCAACACGTTAGCCCTGATGCTAACTACTTCTGTACAGACGTGCTCCTGCCGGGTACATCCCTCACCTGCCGGGCCCGCTGCACCGCGTCCGCGAACGCATCCTTCTTGATGCCACCCGCTCCGTTTCCAAGAGCCGCCTGTCCGCCGAGAGGGGCCCCCGGACCGGGCGGCGGTACTGCGTTGTACTCCGACATTTTGAACCAGAGGACAAGCGAGGCAAAAGGAGCAGAAATCTAAGACAAGAGCTGCGCAGGAGCGGGAAGGAAAGTCAAGAAACTGACTGGGCAAGGATAGCGCCCGAGACACGACGGCAGCCGGGAAGGGTCACACGCATAGCTCTTCATACGCTTATTGAGAAGAGCGAAACTGACTAAATAAAAAAAATAAATAAATAAAAATAAAATGTGACATATTTGAACATTTCTGTATTAATTTGCCTCTGTGTTTCCCCTATTTATTTATTTTGTATTCATTTAATCCTTTATTTATTGATGTTTTATTTTCCCTTTGCCCTATTCTTATCCAAACGATTATTATGATTCTCCGTAAACAACTACATTTTTGGCGGCTTTATCATATTCAAAAACTCCTGAAAGTTGGTACACCCGTCTCTCCCGGCGAAAAATGTCATATTTTAGTGGAGTCGCGAGTACTTTGTGACAAACCTTTGGCTCACTGCAACCTATAACTCCACCGTCCACAAATATTCATT
Source organism: Brachyistius frenatus (assembly GCF_029030835.1). Taxonomy (NCBI): domain Eukaryota; kingdom Metazoa; phylum Chordata; class Actinopteri; family Embiotocidae; genus Brachyistius; species Brachyistius frenatus. The sequence continues at coordinate 141,659 of NW_027210718.1, forward strand.
CAAACGCGACCAACATTGCCGCAGACAGTCTTTGGATAGTAGATATAGGTGTTTTCAAAGGGGGTCTGCAGTGATATTAAATATCTCCCTGTAATGTGTGGTGCATGCAAAACTTTTTCAATTTCTCCAAACGTTTCCACTTCATTAAAAGTTGAATCACCATCAACAGGCCAAGGTGGAACTTGACCCATTAACAGCAATGTTAATTGCTTGGTGAAGTATAATTTTTTACCTGTTGAGTTAACCAGACTGTGGACTCCGTGATACACTTTCTCCTGCGGTCTACGGAATGTGCGTGGGGTCCTGGAAGGCCCGGAGACACGCTCCTCTCTGTCTCAAGTTTATCCGTCTCAGAGGTGTCCCTAAGAGTGTGGTTGTAGAACCAGCCAGGAGACTCTACCGCCGTGAGCTGCCTGTCTTGCCACCATGTCGTGGTTTATTTCACGGTACATTGTTGTTCTTCTGTGAGCAACAGCAAATGCATCTTTTCCCAGAATGGTGTTGCCTGCTGAGCTCTCGCCGGACCACTGCGCTCCGACCATCACTGGTCTTAAATGTGTCGGTGGGGTTTTGCTGCCTGTAAGAATTGAATGCAAAAATAATCAGGCATGAAGTTGAATGCATTATAAGGGCTTTTTAAGGAGGCTTGAATCAACAAGAAAGGAGGCTTCAATAAAACTAACCCCACAGTTTTTCATGGGCAAAAGAGTTCTGTAGTGAATTTGTTTTTTAATTAAAGGATTTGGTTGTTTGAGTCAATTTTTGTATTTTTTTTTTAAATTGAATATGCAGCTTTCAAAGTAAGCTGATGAATAAATGAATTCACTGAGAAGCACAAACTATTGTTATTGGTACACAGAAATGTGTGACTCACCTTCAATCAGTGCTTTGAGTTTCTGTCTTTGTGTCTGCACTTCATCAAACCTCTTTGATGCTCTTTCAGCTGTTGCTGTCATTTTTTTCTTTCCCATGAACACTATCAAGAGAATAGTAACCGCCTCCATTTGTTGCAACCGTTGCCTCTATTTTCTCAAAAAGCATGATGACTTGAGTGCTTTCCTGCCTGTCACCGATACTGAGAACATGTTTTCTGTTTCCACATTGTTCAAGAATCCACTGCAGCGCTAGCCATCTAATGATTTTGGATTCAAAACTTTGAATTGGTGCAGGCACCGTAAACAGCACAATGGTGTGATTAAACACATCTCCCTGCAAACGTTTCAGGTGCTCTTTTAGTGAGGCTGTAAAGACCTGAGGCAAATGTAAATCCACAGGAATGACTAGAAGAAAGGCGTGAGGCCCAGGTGGACACAGATGGACACTGTTCTTGATTTCCCTCTGGTCCAGCTTTGGGGTGTTTTCTCACAGATAGTGCCACCACCAGCCTGGAGTGTCAACCACAGTGACTTGTCTGCCATGTACCTCCTGCTGCCTCACTGCCACGCTCTGGGCAGTTCTTCTGCCGGTGTCAAAAACATTTTTACCCAGTATGATGTTGCCGGTGTCCCTCTTGCTGCTGGGCTCTCCGTTCAATTCTCTTCCACCTATCAACACAATCTTCAGTTCTGGACAGTGATTACTTTGTCCTGTGAGATAGATACAGTGTTGTTATGATTGTTATGCTATTCAAATTAATCAATACAAATCAAAGTCAGCAGACTAATTTGAAATATTAATAAAAGCAACGAGAGTATATGTCGTCATACAAAGTGAGGCAGTAGAACATTTTATCCTGTGACTTTGATTTCAGACCAGATGAAAGGAAATGCACACTTTTATTTGTTGAGTTGCTTTACCCTTCACATCAAACGCCTAACCAGGCACAGAGGTTTGGGTGTAATTAAATCTGCTCTATGACTTCTTTATATCCAATAGTCTTATGTTTATGTATCTCTGTTCAGCTTTGTTGTTCTTGTTTAGCCTTCCTGTACATTGCTGTGTGTGTGTACACAACAAGAGGATCTATACACGGAGTCAAATTCTTTCTATTCAAAGATATACAGTTTATTCCATTATAACTACAGAAGATGTTACAGTACAGGCTCTACTATGTAACAGGCAGTTTTATAAACAGAAGACAACTTACCAGAGTTGGAATCAGCATGAATATTATCCATTGTTTTCACTGACTTGTCTTTTCTGCCTCTGAAATCGAAAGCTCAGTCAAAAATAAAAGCTGTATCAGAGGAACTGCAACATGAAACTTAAAAAAAAAAAAAAAAAAAAACAGTACCCGCACACACTGCTGAGTTTCTGTTGGTGAGAAATAAAGTGTGGTGTGTCCTTTGGACTCAAGAGTTTTGACTGTCGACTGTGGAATGTCGAGAAAAAATATGAGGAAAAAAAAAATACAAATATGACAGTATTAGGTAAGTAACAGGAGTAAATCATTCAGAAAAAACAGACATTTCACAGCTGGATGAAAAACAATGCTTCTCAACATTGTGTGTCATAATGTGTCAGTGTGACAGCTTGGAAAAACTGTGGTCCATCACATCAGTGAAAGTCAAACATGGATACAAGTTATTTTTTTGGTTACTGATACTGACTAATGTGTGTTGCTGATGACCATGTAGCCCCACTGTTAGTAACCTAAACCAATCTGTGTGTTGCTGAAGTTGTTAGTCACTTATTAGTTGCCCTGAATATTAATTTACCAGCTTCAACATTTACTAGCTTCAACTTTTCAATATAAGAGTAGATCTTTAGGTTTTGGACTGTCGGCCCAACAAAATACCTTTGAAGGAATAAAATCATCTTGAGCAGTGGTGGAAGAACTATTGTATGAGTACAATATTAGTACCAATACAGAAAATTAAAAACAATCAATTCCAAGTAAAAAACCTCTGCATGAAAAAAACCTATAATAAAAAAACTTTAGCAACAAATTGTAGTTTAAGTATTAAAATTAAAGTACCGCTTTGGTCCCTCGATGTATTATTGAAGATGATCGGTACATTTTTGAAACTGAAGTGTCAGTGTCATAGCAGCACGTTACTGTTGTAGCTGCTGCAGGTGGAGCCAGTTTGATTTCCAGTTTTATAACCAGGGACAGTCGATAAATGTAAGGAGTTCTCAGATAATTATTGGGAGAGGAAAGAATAAAAAAATACACACAAACTATCTGTTCTTTGAATTTTGGTTAGATATGTGCTTTTTATAAGACATCAGTAGCCAAACAGGTTGGAATGCGCTGGTGTAACATTAAACAAAGTATTGTATTTTAAAAGGCCCTTATGGCCCTAAAGTTGTCAAATAAATGTAGTGCAGTACACAATTACAATAATTCCCTTTGGCAGTGGAAATATAAAGTAGCATCGAATGAAAATACTCAAGCAGAGTAAGCACCTCTAAATTATTAAGTAGCCTACTTTTGTACTTGTTACTTTTCACCACTAATCTTGAACTGTGGGACATTTTTATTGACGTTTTTCCACTATTTTCTGACGTGTAATAGAGAATTTACAGACTACTGCAGATAGTTTTATTACTGTCACTGCAATTCACTGTTTTAATTTGACAGGTTTTTACTACTCCTGCACAGTGAATGAGTGACTTTTTCAGCCAGTAGTGGGCGCTGTAGATTTTCCCTCTCCTTGTTAAACTGCGCACCATACGCCATCTTTGTTATGGGCAAGCGACGTCATACGATGACGACCGTGTTTTGTCTCCTGTGATTGGTGGAACTGTGTCACGCCGAGGGTACGCGTACGTTTGGCGCTCTTCATTCATAAGCGGACTGGCGCGTTTTCGAAAGGGCAGTTTATGCCACAGAGATATGTATTTTGAATTCATCCTGGAAACTGCTCGGGGAAATATCCGCGTAACCTCCTGCGCTTTGCGGCCGCGCGTCCGAGTCCAGCGCGGAAAATGTTAGGAGCACTTCTGGCGGCTGCGAGGAGCGGAGCTGCTGTGAGACGAGCGCCTGGTGAAGTCTGCTAGCCTGTTGTTTCACAATAAAACTTTTAAGACGTTTTGCTGGCAACAAACAGCTGTTCTTCTTCACACCATGACTTTTACCTTCGGCGGTCAGTCGCACACACGAGGGAGGGAGTAAGAAAAAGGCAAGAAAACAGTCTCGACGTTGCAGCAAGTTCGGCTATCGGTGAGTGTTTTACTTTCCCTTTGTTGTTGTGGCTGTTCGTCTTCACAGGGAAAAGTTTCACCGTGTCGGGAACAATATCGTTTTACTCGCTACCTGCTGGCCTCCACCACGATGTGGAGGAATATTTGAACAATGAACGTTTTCGTACTGCCTTTGCTTCACTTTGTGTAGGGCCTACTGTACAGTGTTTACAGTCAGATACTGTGGCGGCTGATTTTGAGTAAATACAAGTCATTGAATTTGTTCGTTTGAACGATTTGGAGACTTTGTTTAAAAACTGTTTAATTATTATTATTATTGTTGTTGTTATTATTATTATTATTAAATGTATGGAAGTGGCAGAAAAACGTTTCTGTCCAACTATCACTGGTACCATCTCATGATCCTTATCCAGTTATTTTAATGGATCTGTTGCCTCTTTCTGGTAATAATAATAATAATAATAATAATAATAATAATAAAGTGGGACATGACGAATAGGACAGAAAGGTAGATAAAGCTCCTTTGCAGGAATCGATTTGTCAACCATTGAGTTTACATTGAAGGCCTCTTAGGCCACTGATCCTACAGGAAAGGCCATTAACACTGTGATTTACTGCCCTTTCAGACCTGTGCAAGAGTTTTCCTTCGTTTCTGGAGGAATTTTAAACTAATTTTATAGTAAAGCTGTAGGGATTCAGCTGCTCTGAAAAAAAAGATAAGTGTGATCATGTCAGGGGAAACCCTGACATGATCACACTTATCTGCAGAACCTAAGTGCTGTGGTGCAAAACAGTGTTTTCTTCTGCTTTAGGTCTCCTCAAATAATGGCTGGTGTTGTGGCTATGGCTTCTATCATCGAGGACTTTGACACCAAGGTATTTTAATGACACTTTTGTTTGGGTTGGGTGTTAAGGCCCTCAAATAATATCACAATATTTTGGGGTATTTCTGCAATAACAATATTCTTGAAAACAAGACGAAAAGCTGAAAACTATTTTATTATTAACTTCAAGACTATACCATTGCAATGAAATGAGTGTCATAGTTTTATATTTCAGCATAACGTAAAAGTTTGCCTTCAAATGTTTTGTAAAAACTAAACAAAAATGATCTCTTAGTTCTGTAGTTTGTCGACGACAACAGTAATTTAGAGTGAGATTCACATTCACACATGTATAAAATATAACTGCTTTCAGCATTACTTATTGCTGCTGTGCGTAAGTTAATACACTCAATGTATGTCATATTATAAAGCAGCCTAACTGTATGATGTCATTACGTCAACAAGTTGGAATATTTACATTGTCACCATATTAATTTTTTTTAAAATTAAATTAGAAACGATACAGTGAACAAAACAATATGACTCACCCCTAACTTTGGGCTTTGTATAGTATCCACTACCTGTTTCATTGGAAATTGTGTTTCTTCCTTCCTATGTATTGTCATGTTTGATTTACTTTGTCACTTCTTTCACAGCCTTGCAAGAAATCTCACAAAGATGATGCCAGTCCTGTTGTCAAGACAATCACAAACTATTTCTCTCCCGTGGCCAAGCCTATGGAGAAACCCTTTTCTCCTCCTCGCTCCAACAACATCAGAGACTACTTTAGCCGGAAGGGTCCGTCCTGTAAAGAAAAGACCGGCTCAGCAGAACAATCTAAAGAAAACTGTCAGGGGTCTCCCTCTGCAGAAAAACTTACCAACCCAGAGGTGGGGAAGCAGCCATCACAGAAACGGAGTAGAAAGGCTAACAAAGCTGCAAGGAAACATGTGGCGGCCAAAACTGAGGATGCAAGCTGCCTGGTTGTAGAAGAACCACACGAGAGCAAAGACTCGGCAGCAAAAGCAGTCAGCGGCGTTGAGGTCCTCGGCAGCGATACGGCAGCTCTGCTGGCCCAGCTCAGTGCCGAGGCTTGTGTCACTGCAGGACTATCAGAGATGAATGCCTCTCAGACTGCCAGTGATGAAGAAGGTTCAAAATGTGGGAAACGTATCCAACTCAAACCAACACCGAACACGACTGAGTTATCTCCAGTTGACGAAGCAAAACTGGTCAGAACTGCAGCACGAGGTGCTCGGAGGAGGCAGCTACAGGAGGCAGATCACTCGGAGCCAGAGGGGAAAGAAGCAGAGAGCTCCTTGTGTGATACTAGCATGGAGGTCAATGCGGATGAGGCCTCTCAGTTAAACAATAGCACAGTCACAATATCTTTTGAAGAATTTGTGCGCAGTCAGAGTCAGGATGACATTAAAGAAGTCATACCAGATGAAAGCAAAACCGAGGGAGTGGAAATGGACTCTGACCAGATGGACAACTTCAAAGCTGAAGGAAATGTGCGCTGTGGGGAACCATCTGTCCAGGTTTCACCCCGAACTGTCACCATTCAGGCTGAAGTGCACACAGTCTCACCCAAACAAGAAGCAGCCTTGGGAAAGTTAGCTTCTATCTTCAACCGGAGAAAAAGACCGAACAGCCCCGCAGAAGTCATTTCATCACCTCGCACAGAGGGTGCGCACCAACCTCCTCCTCCTCTGACTTTCAAACGGAAGTCCAATGTCGTTCTTCAAGAGGAGGATCTAGAGCTGGCGGTGCTCGAGAGCCAATCCTCTCCAAAGTGCAGTGATGTGGAGAAGAAGCAGTTCATGTCTGCCTTCAAACAGCCGAGCCTGGACGGGTCCAAAACCAGATCTGTCAAGAGCCAAACAAAGCAGAAGCAACCTGAAGAGAAGATTTTGGATGCTGCAGACAAAGATGCTGAGGAGGACACAGTAATTCCACCTTCTGTGGAGCAAAGCCCTGCTGCCTCTCACCAAAACAAAGAAGCTAAGAAGAAACCTGCAAGAAGAAGCAGAAAAACAACTAAAGAGGAAAAGGAGGCATTGACCACCTCACCTGCTGCTGCAGTGGAAGAGACGGTGGCCACGGTTATCGATGTTGATGAGAAGCCTCCCGTCACTGCAGGAGTGAGGAGATCCAGACGAGAGGCTGCAGTTAGACGAGCACCCGAAACCACCCCGACGACTCCTGTCAGGAAAACCAGGAGACAAAATGAGTCAAAGGATGCTGTCACTCCGGCTGTGTGTCTGGACAGCCCTGTGGAGATGTCCACCCCAAAGACACGCAAGTCCAAACACTGTGTCTTCGTCGTGGAGATGGTGTGCCCACCTGATGCCGAAGAAAGTCCAATCAGGTGACAAATGCGTACAGTTAATTTAATAGTTGCACATGTGGAATGACTTCAATGTGCTTGTTTTTTTTTATGTTCTAATTGTTGTCCTTTTTTCTTAAAGGATTAAATTCACTAGACTCAATAAAAATGTCTCCATGTCCGAGACCGAAGCTGGAAGTGGCATAAATGCGTCTTTGAAAGTACGTTTGTTTTGGCAAATTCTGAATGTACCGAATTGTTGTTCTGTTTTGACATGTAGCAGAGTATTTAAACATTATCATAGTTAATGTGCTCCTCATCGTGTCTTTTTCAGACTTCAAGTGAGTCTAAAAAAAGGAAACAGGCAAAGATGTTGGTGGAAAAAGCCAAAGTAAGCCAGAGAAAGAAGGGCGCGTTAAGGCGTTCATCGCGAAATGATGCCGCCATCAAGAGGAGCTACCGTGAAGATGAGGTACCGTAAACGCCCAGCAAGAAAATGCTTCTTTTTTTTTTTCTTGACAATATCATAGTGAGAGCAGGAATTTTCTGACCTGAAGGAGGTAGAGTTGAGGCCATCAGAGAGTCCTGTAATCAGATTTATTTATTTATTTGGCTTGTTTCTAAACATTTTTAAAGACTTAAAAACACATCAGTACACCTTGAGCTTGTTCACATTACAGTCTCAGTCTTGGTGAAGACATAGATCGAGAAAAAACATATTGTAACAATGCACAGTTCATTATCAAACAGCATCTTGTCCACTGTGTGGTTGTGAAAATAACTGGTGTGCAGCAAACAAGTGTGCTCAGTTCATCCTTAAGGGATGTGATGCCGAATACATTTCTCTTATTTGTAAATGGAAGTCGAGTTTAAAAAAAAAAAAAAGCTTCATTGGGAACCAGTCTCAGATCAGTATTTGAGAATTTGCTATTAAAGCCTACAAAAGTAATATACTGACCACAAAACCTGAATATGTTTTTTTTAATTTTTTTAATTTCATGCCGCTATTATGGTATAAATTTAATCATAGTGTACTGATACACATAATTATAAAGAAGATATGCCATTTATTTGGCATTTAACTTTGGATCATGCAAATAACTTTAAATTACTTTTCTGTTTTCCTTCTAGTATTTGGAAACAAAAACTGCACAGGAAAGTGTGACCTAAATAATGAAGCCTATTACTGAACTATAAAAAGGAAATACTGTCATTGATAGGTAGCAATAATCGAAATAAACAACGTACTATGGTGGCATACATTTTTCACCCGTGACATTAAATCGCAGCAGAAGAAGAAGGTCGCAGCGAGATGATGTGATTTTAAAAGAGTCAAACCTCAAACGGGGCAAAACAACGTGGAAGTAGTGATTTAAATGTGACATTTCTGTTAGTCTCAGTGAGTTTTTAATTTTTTTTTTTTTTATAGAAGTCAATGGAAACGATTCTAACAATTATGCAAACTGATTACATTCAGCTCGAATAATTGCAATTAGGTGATAATCGTTACAGACCGAAACCCTAAATAATTAGTGACCTGTACAATACAACATGAAAATGTCTATTTTCTCTTTAATTTAGCTGAGAATATTATGTGCTTTTTTGTTGTTGTTTTTTTGTTTTTTTCAGGATTGTGTCATCTGTGTGGAGGAGGACGAGACCGCCGCTCCACAGAAGGCTCCGGAGAAGAGTAAAACCCAGAAGCATTTACGCAGTCTGAATGATGTTCTGGGCAAAGCCGTCTCATCTGGCTCCAAAGCGGCCTCGCTGGGACAAGAGAAAACTGCTCGGAAGGGGTCGGGGGTGATTTCCATCTTTGATGAGAGCAGTCGCGAAGGCTCTGACAACTCCCAGGATGACGAGCAGTTCAGGGCGCGCAAGGAGTTCCTGAAGAGCGGTTTGCCCGATTCCTTTAGGAAACATATAGCCAAGACCGCTGCCACCAGGGAGGCCTACTCTCTGTCCTGTTCCTCCTTTCAGACGGTCTCGCACACAACGCAACCACCGAACGGTAGGTTGTTCCCTCACAGACGAACACACATTTTCATCAGCATGTGACAGGGAAAGTCTTTTCTAGTTACAAAGGAAGTTTAAGTTTATATCAAGATTGTTTTTTTTTTTTATGTTTCATTTTGACAGACTGCCCTCTTTGGAGTCTGCCGTGGCCTGAGTCTTCACCATTGTGTCATCTGAAAGAGCTTTGGAGTCGAACATTTAACCCTCTTCCACCTGTTAGTGGCTCGCTTTGTGTGAAGACAGTACCGGCCCGTAGAGGCTTTTGTCAAAGGGTATGTTGGAAAGACTAATGACCTGAATGTCTCTAAATGTCCAGAGTCCGCCTGTCCTGTTAAATTTGTCTTGGTAACAGCTGCTAATAAGGCAGTGTGTACTTCAAAAGCTCATTATGGACAAGTATACATAGATACACACATTTATATGCTTTTTATTATTCATTTCCTGGGATGAGTGAACAAAGACAGACATTGTGAGAGGTCCAGTGGAGTTCAACAGCAGATATTTATTTTTCAGGGTTCGGGCTGGAGACCTGAGATCTCTGAAAGTGTTCGTCAGCGTCTGATGGAGGAGTTGAGCACCTCTAACCCTCACTTCCCAGCACAGATGTTCATCTCTCGCTTCCTGAAGAGGCGTTCTGAACATCAGCAGCAGTTCACAGCATTGGGTCAGTGTCTCACCAGCAGCTGCTGAAGCACCGTCGATTTGTTGGATCGCAGTAGCAGAGCATTGATAAACACAATCTCCTTTGTCATTTTGATTGTATCCAATGTATGTCCTGTATTTGATTAATAGCACGTACGAAGGAAATAGTGACACAAATGCTTGTACATTCGTAAGTTACACAGACTTCTGTTCAAATTGTCGACGGTGCATACATTTTCAGCCAGTGTTTGAATCAGTTTATGTTTACTAACAGTTTAAAATGCACCAAATTAGAGCATAAAGTCAGAATTATCCTGAACAACCGCTCCGTTTACTTACTAGAAGCAGAGGCTGTAACTAAAGTCACCAGCACCACACTGCCTACTGAACCAGTTGGAGGGAAGAGGAAGAGGAGGGATGATGAAGGGGAGAATACAGCAAAGGTGGTGAAGAAGCAGCGGTCCACCCGCTCAGAAGAAAAGGTCTCCGAGCCAGAGCCAACGAAAAGGGGAGGACGTACGAGGCGAGCTCGGAGATCCAGTCCAGCGGAGGAGGAGGAAGAGGAGGTGGTGAAGGAGAAAGCCAAGCCTTCGGTCAAATCTGCTCCCATCCCGTGTGAAGAGGATTCTGTGGTTATAATCGATGACTTGGTTTTAGGAGAGGACGCTGGACAAAAAGGTGAGGTCGCAAATTGTCTGGCCTGAATCACCTTCTGCTCGTTCTTACTTTGGGACGAAGAAATTTGTCAAATCAGCCTAGCGTAAAAACAGGCATCAGCAAATAAGGAGGGACTTAAATGACATAAAGAGTGAAACTTTTGGCCCTGTCCAACTCATCATAACTGCAGTCAGTGTTTTGTAATCAGAGAGCACAAATATGTGGAACATTTTTGGGACAGAAAACCCACCTCCCAAACTGGTTCGACAACTTCCATCCAAGATCCTCAAGGATGTGATTGTAAAAGATTTGTACCATTTTAAAATATTTGCTGAATAAATTCATGCAGGTGGTGTTTCTGAACTTCACTGGCCATTATCATTTTTGTCACATAGTCAAATATTTAAAGCTGATTTAACCAGAATGAATACAATAATATATTAATGAATGACAGTGTAAAACATTTTGTGTGTCGTGATGACAGTTATCACCTGAATTGTCAGCTCCCTTCTGCTTTGCTGTGTACTGATCAAGCTTGTGTTCACAACTTGTTTTCTGCTGCCACCAAATGACTAAAAAAAAAAAAAAAGTCACTGCAAGCATAAAACCCATTTGAGCCCCCCCAGAAACTCAGTCTGCATTTTCTTTTCCTGTAGATGTGGTGAAGGAGGACGTTTTGTGGACAGACAAATATCAGCCCCAGCACTCCACCGAAATCATTGGCAACACGGCCTCAGTGAGGAGGCTGCACGGGTGAGGAATTACACCTCTGGCTGGTTGTAGGGAGGCTGTGGCTCAGTCGGGAGAGTGGGTTGCACACCAATCGGAAGGTTGGTGGTTCGATCCCCAGCTCCTCCTGTCCACATGCCTAATCGTCCTTCAGCAAGACACTGAACCCTAAATTACTCCCGATGGTCTGCCATCGGTGTGTTGCAACTCGCTTTGCATAAAAGCGTCAGCTAAATGTAATGTATAACAAAAGGCACCCTCTCAAATGTTGTGAAACTTGCACTATATAGGGTTGAATATTGACTGCATGGGTTCCTTTTGTGTCTAGTTGGCTAAAAGAGTGGAAACTCCGCGCAGACCAAGAAGAGAGAAAAAAGCAGAAAGACAAGAAACAAGAGGAAGGCAGCAACGGTGAGAGATGAGGAAAAATGCTGCCCTTTTATTGATGCACGTTTGTTTCGTCTGCCCGACGTTTATTGTCTTTTTTTTGTGTCTAGACTCAGACTGGGACTGCAGAGAAGACAACTCCCAGAATGGAGAGGACATGTGTAATACAATGCTTATCACGGGGCCCACTGGAGTAGGAAAGACCGCTGCAGTCTACGCTTGTGCCCAGGAGCTGGGCTTCAAGGTATAGCTGCACCACACGCACTGATAACGTGGATAAATACGTCGCCGTGTCCTCATCCTCATTTCTCGATTTCCCCATGAAAGGTTTTCGAGGTGAATGCTTCATCTCAGCGCAGTGGCCGTCTTATTCTGTCCCAGCTGAAGGAAGCCACTCAGTCGCATCAGGTGGACAGTCAGGGGGTCGGTGCCCACAAACCCACCTACTTCAACAGCTGCAGCGCGAGCAGCAGCGCCGGCTCGCTCAGGCCTGGATCTTCTCCAGGTATGCACAGCGCTCTGCACACTGATGATCGTGTTTCTGTTGTTGTTGGATTGTTTTATTCAGATAAGTGTGCGCGTGTGCAGCAAGGAACATTTCAAGATGAACTTTGGATTGTGTTCTTCATCTTTCAGGGAAGGTTAACTCCCCTCGCAAGGTGGTTTCCTCTCCCAGGAAACATCCCCAGTCACCAAGAGGTTCTAAAAGAGGAGGCATGACTCCAACCTCTTTAGCTAAGTTCTTTAAAATGGGTCAACCCGCCAACAGGGAGCCACCCAACACTACGAAAAATGAACTAACAGGTGAATATGCATTCAGTGGGTCCGTTTTTGACTTCTTTGATGATATAACCTGCATTTAAAGTCTTCAGCAGGACTTTAATAGTAAATATGTTGCTATTTTTCTGATTCTCATCATCTCTTCTTATAGCTGCTTCCAAGAAAGTCATGAAAGCAAATGAGGGCGGCAGTAAGATTAAAGACGCTGCAGCTGCGACCCCCAAAGAGAAGAGCAGCGAAGACCACAGCAAGAAGACGGCAACTTCACTTATCCTGTTTGAAGAAGTGGATGTTATTTTTGACGAGGACACAGGGTTTCTAGCTGCCGTCAAGACATTCATGACCACGACCAAGAGGCCAGTCATCCTCACTACCAGCGGTTAGTAGAAAGCAAGAAGGACATGTCTTTTGTATTGTATATTTATGCTCTGCCATGTCCTTCATTTTGAATTAAATCCTGTGTGTTTTCTAGATCCTGCTTTTAGCACCATGTTTGATGGAAGCTTTGAAGAGATCTATTTTAAAACGCCTTCAGTGGTGAGTGGAGGATTCCTGCACCTCACTCTTTCACATAACCAGTTTTTTTTTTTTTTTTTTTAACGTGGCTTGACCTTGTGTTGCTTATCAAATCAGTTATCAACAGTTCATTTTGCTGAGTTGGTCATTTTGGGGATTTTCCTTCTCTCTCCCTGCTGCAGTTGGACGTGGGCAGCTACCTGCAGCTGCTGTGTCTGGCTGAGGACATGAGGACTAACCAATCGGACGTCAGCTCTCTGCTCAGCCTCAATGGCTGTGACATCAGGCAGAGCTTACTGCAGCTGCAGTTCTGGACTCGCAGCACAGGAGGCCGCCACGCGGCAAGGCCGTTGGTGCAGAGGGGCAAAAACGGTGAGGAAAAGTTAGAATAACAATGTTGTCCACACCCTGGTTTTACCTTATAAATAGCTACGACTCTACGCTGTCTTTTTCTTTCTTTGTAGATGTGAATAAGTTTGTCTAAAATAAAAAAAAATTCTTTTCCTCATTTGCATTAAAAGCTGAACTAAAGTCGGAGACTAAAGAGGGAGAAGACAAGTCTGTGAGCGTCCCGTCCACTCTGCCTCTCCGTGACACCGGCTGCACTCAGAGCGCTCTGGGCCTGCTGAACATCCAACCTGAGAGAGACATCTGGGAGCTGCTCAGGGTAAAATGGTTCATCCACCACGTTTATTAGAGTAGCACATAACAAGTAAGTGTAAGCGATGACTTGCTTCAAGGACCCTTACCTTAGTAAATCCTGTGTGTTTATAATTTACATGGCTGACAACCATTTTGTAGTTCACGTAAGTGGCACGGGAAGTCTTCACTGTTCACTGTTCATACCTTCTAGTGGTTCCTTGGTTTGAGTTTGACTTGAAACATAAGAGATCTGATGCATTCTAATGAAACGGGTGTCTGCATTGGTCTTTGGTCCGTGTTAACCCGCACTACACATTCAGTTAGAATTTTCATCTGCATTTCTGCACAGCGGGAAATAACTTCTCTGCTCACTGCTTACTTGAATCTGCGACTTCCATGTGTGAAAAAGCAAACAACAATCCTTCCTCCCGCACATGATCATGGTCTGAGAGGAGGACTTTTCAGGGTTTATGAGACACCGTTGGAGCGAGGGAGGGGCTGAGTGTTCAAGTGACATCATTTTACCAAGTTTTAATGATAAGACTTAGCAAATCCGTATGTGGCAGTCCATGTTGATATTGTGGCGGGCTGCCACGAATAAGTCAACGTGTAGGAGACACTTCAATGACGGCTGCATGTCTTGTTTGGAGAAAAAAAAAAATGGAGTTCAGGTTTGATCTGCGTGCCGGGCCGTCCCAAGTCGAGCCTGTGTTTAGGAAAAGCTGCAAGTACGAATGTTCACAGTGTAACTGGGTACGTGTTGTTTCAGCAGAGTCCGGTGGACGCCGCGGTTTCCTGGGAGCTGCTGTCAGACAGCAGGCGACGAGGAGTTGACCTACTCTACTCCAACATGGAGACCCTCTTACCTCTACCCCTCACACAGCTGACTACCTCCACCCGTACACCGGAGCAGTTTGTTTCCGCCTCGCAAGACCATCATACTGTCGACCCAAAAGAGCAGCCGTCGGACACGATGCCGTCACATGCCACGTTGCTGCACACGGCAGAGTCGGCTGGCGGCTCAGAAATTGACAGTCCAGTCAAAGTGTTCAACAGAATGAGGAAGAACAAGAAGCGGCACTGTACACCAGACCAGGATGGACTGCACTCGGACTCGGACTCGGAGGACGGATTTCTATCTCTCTGTGAGCAGCAGGCCGCTACTCCAGCCAAAAAGAAAGTCGAAGAGAGTTTAGTTTCAGAAAGGGTGAAAAGGAAGCCACTGACTCCTGAAGAGCGAATAAAAAGTGTCCCAGTCTCACAGTGTCTAGGATCAATAGCTGACTTCTTGGACAACATGTCCTACATGGATTCGTCCTTGCTTTTTCCCTCAGAAGGGGGAGACATCCACAGAAGAACATCTTCTGTCAGTGCAGTCATTAAAGATGGGATGACAGATGAGTCTAGGCTCGAGACTGACAGGTGGAGCCTGGCGACAGAACGGGTCTTGGAGATCCAGGCGGCTGTGGAGGCTCTGAGCTTCCACAGGTGCCGGGCTTCGGTAGCGGAGGCCTGGGACAAAGCCCAACAACTAGAAGGGGAGCTGGGAAAAGAAGCTGCAGCAGAACTCACCCTGCCTGTGGCCGCTCATCGGGAAGGTTACAGCTTCACTCAGGACGGCCCCTGTCAACCACAGTGAGTCCTCACAAAATGGCATCCATTTGTACGATGTAAACTTGCTTCACCGTGACCCAGAAAGCATTGCACAGGTCACAGTGTAGATGGAGTTAATGTGTATTGTTATGTTCCAGGCTGGTCCAGCGGAGAGGAGACGTGATGGAGAGTCTGATGTTGAGAGGAGTGTTTGGTACACTTGGCAGCAGACCAGCAGCCGCTCTGGACTATTTACCGATCGTTCGCAGCATCTGCAGATCAGAGCAACTTAAAGAACAAGGCAAAGTAAAGCGAAGGTGAGCGGGCAGAATTCAGAGGTGTTTTTTTCAGCTGGTCAGCAGCAGCAGGTTTGGGTTTCTGCTGCGGGCAGAATGTGGTGAAGATGATTCATGGGTTTTGTTTTAATGTGTTAATGCGTAACAAGATGTAAGACAGTGCATGCATACAAATGCAGTCTATTGAAATGGGTTCATAGAGACTAACTGAGCTGCCCCCCCCCCATCCTCCAGGTTCCTGCACTACCTTGATGCTATCCACTTGGGTCTTGAAAAGAGCACTCTGCAGTTCCTGGCTGAAGACTTCCCCTAATGCACAAAGATGACCAGACGTGTCCTAATGAACACACACGCCGGCCTTAAATATACACTTTGTATGTTGTATGTATATATATATTCTCATCTTAAGTGTACACAACTGAACAATCTCTTGTTCTTTTGACATCCTTTGGTGCTTGGAAAGAATGAGAATTTTGTTTTAATACTAAGCAGGCTGGACTGTGTTTCTTGTACAGCAGTTTTTGGTAGTTTTTTTTTTAAATAGCTTTTCAGGACAAAGTGTGAATCATGACTAATTTGTAAGAGTTAACATGTAAAATAGAATTTGCATCTATTTGTAAAGGCTGTGTAAATTATCACCACTCAGGATCTTGGTTCAAACAATTCATAAACAACCTGGCAGCTTCTGACAGAAAGCTCTGCTAAATGTCACATTCACCACCATTACAGTGATTTCTTTTTAAATATTTTTTCCAGCTCTAAATATGTACACTTTGTTCACAGTGGGCTTTTGTTGTGACCAAATAAAAGTTAATCACAACTAAATAATTAAGCACATATGTTGACATGACTTATCATATACCTAGTATGTACACGCTCATCCTCTGCCGAGAGGCCCAGCTCAATTCAGCTGAGTGGTTTGGATCCTGTAATTTCTCATTGTCCGTGACTGTTTTGTGATTTAAAATATCCTGGAAAGTTGATCTTAACTATTACACACGTGGCCTCTTTCCCTGTCGTTATCGTTGTCAGGGGTGAAACGCCCAACGCAATTAAAGTAAGGCCTTAATAGATAATGTTGGACATTAACGACAAAAAGGAAAACTAACCCAAAACAGAAGAAAAGTCGATGTGTGATGTAAAGTTTGATTTTGGATTTCTTTCTGCTTGTCCGATTTATCCTTAATAGATCATGTTGGACAACTTTACAATGTTTTACAAAACAGTGGAATACCACGTGGTTGAATTATTGTGGAAATTGAATAAGCTTCCTGGAGCATCCTGTCAATTATAAGTTAGGCGTGTAGGCGTGTGCAAGTGCCACATAATTAGACTTCCACTCACAACCACGCTCCTTTTACGCACGCATAAATTAACTGTCAAATTACGGTGGAAGTGGGGCGTTTGCCACAGTTAGGAGAATTGCGACACTTTGGGCTTTCCACAATGTACAAAGACGTATAGACGCACTTTAGGCGGAACAGCGGCTGTGTGTTCGTTGGCTGAATAGTTTGACACCTCACGCTCATACCCCTGGGACAAACAACGCCACTCATTGTTTCCGTCAGTCTGGCTGGAGGCGCTCCAGAGGAGGAAGGTCCGCGTCCGCTTCGTGTAGAAACATCCAAAACTCATCTGTCGCGAGTTTTAGTTTTCACATGGACATTTTGCCACGCGTCAAACTATGTGACCAACATGTTTAATTTCCACCGCGGGATTCAGCATCGTGTGAGAAGAGACCCTGGCTTTGTGCCGAAATGGCAAACCGTGAGCGAAACAAAAAGATGTTACTGGAACTGGTGAAACAGCCGGACAACAGTCGGTGCGCTGACTGCGGCGCGCCTGGTAAGCAGAATGTCTCTTACCAAATTCGCATTGCAGCTAAACCAGTTGGTATTATAAATAAATAGATAATTGTTTCTCCTATTTCTATATTTAAATGGCCAAAAACCTAAAGATATTCAGATTTACTTCCGCTTAATTTATTAGCTTTTTTTTTTTTTTTTTTTACAAAGTTTAAACATTTTGTTAATGTCACTTATAAAGCTTATTAGACTCAGATGGAGATACTAAAATCATGTCTGGAAATATGTTCTCTGCAACATAACGGTGAGTTTTACTTATCCTGAGGTGTTGAAGATGTTTCAAGTATCAAAATGTAGTTTTAAGGAGATACTGTAAATGGAAGGACCACTAAACAGGCTGAAAGGGCACAGGCCATGGAGAGGTCCAAGGAGTCAGGGGCAACCTGGTTCAAAGCCTCTTGTCTGAAGTGACTGGTAACATGTCTCGTCAGTCAATCAAATCACCACAACCAAATGCAATACAATGATAATGACAATGACAACACTCAGAATGAGGCCAAACATGTTACAAAGAGACTTAAAATGACCCAATCACTTAAAACAACTACAAAGCAACAAAAAAAGAGATGCGGAATGACTAAAGAGAGACAAAATATTATCACAAATAGACACAAAATGACTAAAGAGATAAAAAAAAAAATCAACACAGATATATACATAGTGAAGAAAGTCAAAATAACCACAGAGTCTGTACCCAGGGTCCTGTTGGCTCAGGGATACTGTACACTCACGGTGCATATTCATAAATTAAATTTAGGATCACAAAACCTGGCAAAAGCACAAAGACGGAGAGGAACAGGATTTAACTGGGGCCTCCTAACCGGTGACACCAGCCCTGATCCCACACTGTCCCTTCTCTTGTGCACACCTCAGATCCGGACTGGGCGTGCTGCAAGCTGGGGGTGTTTGTGTGTCTGAACTGCTCGGGGATCCACCGCAGCCTCTCTAACCGGATCAAATCCATAAGGCTAGACTTTTGGGAGGATAAACTAGTAGAGGTATGTGCTGCCGCCTCTGTTATCTTTGCCTTGATGACACATTAGGTACTGAGGTGGACAGACAAAGTGGTCGTGTCCATGTGTAATCTTAACATGTGTCTTTTTTGGGTCCTGTGAAGTTCATGAAATCCAATGGCAATGCCAGTGCCCAAGCTCTTTATGAGAAAGCTGTTCCGCCATACTACTATCAACCCCAGCAAAATGACTGCAAGTAAGTTTGTTTTCCAATACTTTTTTGCGACTGATTTGTGATCTCCATGATGAGATATTCGGTTATGCATGCGAACAGACTGCCACACACACACAAAAAAGAAGTGCAACTACTGACTGGAAGTGAAATTTGAAATAATTTCTGCTGTTTGATCAAACTGAAATTAATCATATTCTTTTATGCTGTTTAGTTGCTGTTGAGTTGTGTTTTTTGCCTGTGCAAGAATATTTTCATGTTTGCCTTTGAACTGCAGAGTCCTGAGAGAGCAGTGGATTTGTGCCAAGTACGAGAGGATGGAATTCACAGGAGAAACCAAGTATCCTCCTCTTTCATACACCACAGGTGATAGTTTCACAGCTTTATAACATACAGCAGCTCATAAATCTTTGTCACTGTGCTGATTAAAAAAAAGTAATTTTAACAGTGGTTCCTCATACACATGCAGAACTGGTCAAGAAAAACCTGTTCTTTGCATCATAAAGAGACAGGAAGTGAAAACTGGCCACTCTTTGCAACTTCTTTGATGAAAAAAACCCCTACATTTTCATTGTGACTACAACCTGTTTGTATCGAAGTACCCGTGACTCGGGGTGGTTTCTTGGATTGATTCAAGGTTTCTATGAAGGGATGCTGTGGAAGAAAGGGAAAGAGAACACACAGTTTCTGAAGAGGAAGTTCGTACTGTCAGAGAGAGAATTCACCCTGACCTACTACAACAAGGAAAATGTAAGTTCCCTGCAGCTCTGACAGTTTAACTGAGCTGTAAAACATCAGTTAACAACAATGACATAAACTCCTTAATACTACGAGATGTAAAGTCAAAATAAATATTCCTCATCAAAACCAGAGGTTTGTTCTTTAAGCAAACACTAACGCCAGCATTCAAACATTCTCACAAAGGTAATGCTAGCATGTTAATGTTCAGCAGATATAATGATATTAATAATGTTTATTGTATTAACCGTCTATGTGTAGCATGTTAGTATGTTAAACAAAGCACAAAGTAGTTTTGTCGGCATTTGGACATAAAACAATAAATTAATTTGACACATTAGAATTTAGACCTGACGGTGGCGCTAGAGGAAACGTTGGAAGAAGACCGTGATTATTTGTACCAGATTTCCCCATAATTGAACTGATGGAGGACATTTCAGTCTGGATCAATGTGATGGACCAACCAGCTGCTGGCATGGCTACAAATGAGTGTACAAACAGCTGCATCCAGTTTTACGCCTCCTACCAACTCTGAAGTGCACTTCTATGTATTTGTGATCTAGGAGTCCAAGGGCCCTAAAGCTGTGATCGCCATCAAGGACCTGAATGCCACCTTTCAGCCAGAGAAGATCAATCATCCTCATGGTCTGCAGATCACCTACCAAGACACAGATCACACCAGGAACCTCTATGTTTATCACGACAGTCCTGAGGTGGGACTACTTGATCATCCAAAGTATAAATAACTTATAATAGACACTTGACTGTCACTTGATGTTGTAGAGAAGCTCAGGCTTTCTTATTCTACTCTAGGAAATAGTCACATGGTACAACGCTATTCGTGCAACTCGCTATGCGTACCTGAAGACAGCGTACCCGACTGGGAGCGATGTAGAAGTAAGCATCGGATCTTTACACATAAATTTAAAAATTACTTTGCCAAAGTCTTCTTTCACTTTAAATGCACTATAACTACATTTTTCTTAGATACAAGTTTATTCACCGTTGATGCAGTTCAAAATAAGGAGAAGCTTTTTATAAGGGATGAAAACAAAAACGTGCATATGTTTCTTAAATGTTTTAAAGCTTAACAAGTTCACTATAATGTTTCTTTATCAGCTGATACCAAAGATAACAAGAAACTACCTCAAAGAGGGATACATGGAAAAGACAGGGCCAATGGTAAGTCATTAAAGAACAATCATATATATGACATTAAATCCAATTCTATATTTATTTATTTGTCATTTATTGTATCAGTACTTAACTGTTACTTTGACTTGCACATGTTGTATATTGAGTGCGGCACTCAAGGCGCAGTCCTCACCAGGAGAGTTATTTGTGACATTATAATGTCTGAGTTGTACATCTGAAATTTGAATGTGTGTTTCTGTTCCTCCTTCATGCGCAGACACACACACACACACACACACACACACACACACACACACACACACACACACACACACACACACACACACACACACACGAACATTTGTGTTGATTGCCACGATAGAGGAAGTTGAATAAGTGAAACTAATGGAAAATGTTTAAATTCATACTGTTTTTTTTTTTTTTTTTTATCTGTGGTTTACACAAAGCAAAAGGAGCCATTCAAAAAGCGGTGGTGCATTTTGGACTCTCAAAACAGGAAGCTGTTCTACTTCAAAGGCCAACTGGTGAGAATAAAGTCTCTTGTGATTCGAACACCACGCTGCACGTTGCTGTGATGTGTGCGGTCCGAATTAAGTTTGAATTTTTACCTTATTGTGGACGTAGGATGCGAAGGAGTTAGGGGCCATTTTCATCGGCACAGAGCGCAACGGTTACTCCGTAAAGGAGTGTGACCCACAGCATGCTCGGGGAAACAAGTGGAAGTATGGTGTTACAGTGGAGACGCCCGAGCGAGAGTTTGTCTTCATGTGCGAGCAGGAGCACGAGCAGATGGAGTGGCTGGCTGCCCTCAGAAATGTCCTGTCCAGGCCCATGGCACCACAGGATTATACCAGTAAGTGAGGCCTCACAGCACTAGAAAAATGTCGACCATGTAAAGAACACAGTCCTGTGTTTGTCCAGTGGAGAACGAGATGCTGTTCTCAACCCCCCCAAAAAACTTAATCTACGAAACACAGTGACAGTATTTTACAGCATCCTGGAGAGACACAAAGATTTACTTGAGACAAATAAGAGCAATTCATAATTCTATAACACTTGTATGCAATTAATTAGTAAATCAAATCTTCTTCAAGCAGAAATAAAATTGTCTCCTACAGTCCAACCTCCATTTTTTTCTTAAATATGTGACAAGTAGAAGCAATGTCCTAATTCACCTGACACCTCTTAGTTCTTGCTCCTCCTGTCACTGATGATGTCTGCACTTCACCTTCTGTCTGACTGGAAATAACCTGCATCCTTTGCGATCACAGTTTATATTAATGGGTCTTATTTGGCTTGTTCACAGTGACAATGCTAACAAAATGATGGTCAGCATTTTATTGACTTAAACAAACACCACAGAAAGTTGTCATGCTCTACCAGCGCATTATGCCTCTGTATGACCCCACACTAATACTGTTGTTTCTCCTTGCAGTCGAAGCCAACATCAAATATAAGAGATGAGCAGCAGAGAGTTGTGACAACAGCATGGTGATGAGAAAACGGACGCCTTTACACGAGTGGCTGCACGACAGCAGCGACCCGCCGCCGCCGCACCATATTAGCACTGACCCTTTTGACCTATGACCCGGACTGTGCCACACTGTGGATTAAATACTTCTATACACTCATTTCAACTGACACTGGATCAGGTGCTCAGGCCCAGACTGTAGAAAGTGTGGTATTTATTGTATAAAATTCATTCCCATGACAAAATGTCAACTCCTGTCAACACTGGTAAACTGTTGGTTACAATCTCCACATATGGCAGTGAACATGTTTATTAGCACTATGCTCAGAAAAATAAATGAATGATTTTTTTTTTCTAAAAAAATGTGTCTTAATATGTAGATAACGTACTTATACGTGAAGCCCATCCCAAGTTTTTTGTCCTGTTTACAGTTGTGACAACAGTGTTATCCATCCACACTCGAATGGCATTATCTAAAAGTGATTTTTAGCATACATGACACATGGCCAGCGACCCTCCTGAATTTTGTTGCAAGTGTTACTTGATAAATCATGATTAGGTTCCCCGTATAATGACTTGTAACTTTAGTGCAGCTATGATGGATATGTGCTCCTCGTGTAACCTGAATATCTGCTCATTTCTGTAGATATTTTGACTCAACACCTCAGAGTATTGTTGTTGTTTTTTTTTGTCACACGTCAGATACACTCAAAAAGCACCACGTGGTGGCGGATCCATGCAGCTCACTCACAGTCAATACTGCGTCAAGTACTGCAGAGGTCTTCAACAGGGGGTCTGCGAGCCCTAGTGGGTCCACGGAGGTACCGCAAGGGGTTGTGAAATTTTTGGTTGATTAGACAATTTTTCATATTTTTTAAATATTTCCCCCCCCCAATTTTTTTCCCATAAATTTAAATGTCTTTAAATACACATTAACATGAATATAACATATTGTAGCGCTGCAATATTATTTGAAAATAAGATACCGTTGTAAAGAAAAAACAAAAACAAAAAAAACTATGACATTTACTTGTTTAAAATAAAAACATGAATATATGAACCTGTGTATTATTTGAATAGCTTAGTATTGAATGCACAATAACAAGGTATGTTTATACATGGCACTAGGCCGAGTTTAATATAAAACACAATTTTATAAAATATATATCGTCGGGGGTCCCTGCTCCATCTCTCTATCAATTTGGGGGTCCTTGGCCTAAAAAAACGTTGAAGACCCCTGAAGTACTGTATTATGAACACAGCAGACTATATTACACCACAACATTTGGAATATAAACTTGACCTACATATGAATAAATATGGATCCACTACCATTCTACCCGTTAGCTGCATTAAATTAAATTACACACACAAAAAAAGGAGGTTGCATTAGAGTGGTTGTGTAAGTGAAACAACAGATTATGTAACAAAATAATATTTTTTCTAGTGTTTCAATTCAGTCATGTTCGTAACCTTGAAACCATAACGGTTAAAACTGAGTATTTTCCAAACTTTCAACACACAGTGAATAGGAACTGAAAGGGAAAAATGCACAACACCGCCCCCCCGAATTGCACACCGGGATAATGTTAAAAGTTAATGCAACTTCCACGTTCCGCCGCCAGGGAGCAGTATAACAGCAGTTTTAATTCTGACGGAAGTTTGTCCTTTGCGGCTTGCCGTAGCTGCCCGGTACTGGTGGAGGTCGGGCATGCCCGTGAAACATCCGCTGCGAAAAGCTATTCAAACGCAGAAACCCGGTGTCGATTAACGTGAAATCACAGCGATATGTGACACAAAAATAATTTTCAAGTCACCTTTCCGCCGAGCTTGACGACCGACAACGTCGAGGAGAAGCGCGCAAGCAAACGCGAAGGAGCGCCGACGGGAGCCGTCCGTCCGTTTTGTCCTACAAAAGGCGCCGAGCGTCTTGGACAGCGGCAGGGCCCCGACGTTGAGGTAAACTGCCGGAGGAGGACGGCGTCCACGCGACTACATGAGACGAGAAAGACGCTCCTTTTCCGCAGAGGGGTTAGCGAGCGCCCGGCCAACATGAGAAAGGACGTGAGGATCCTCCTGGTGGGGGAACGTGAGTAGCGGCCGAGTTTTAATTCGTCAGCGGTTGGGACGCTTCTTGAGCTAACGTGCTAGTGGCTAACAGCGGATCTGAACGAAGAAGAAGCGGCGAGAAGGCTTGAGTTTCACCGAGCTGCTTTAATAAAACCACGCTGGAGGTTCAAACAGCCTGTGATTACAATACACGGCCCCCGGGGCCTCGGGTTTCTGTTCCGGTGCCGACATCCAAACAGATATCACACGTGTAATTATCACGAGTGTTTCCATGTCGACTGTGGCGCTCCCGAGTCATCTCACTATTGCGCAACTATTAATTGCATTCACCTTTTAAGTGCCTCACTCCGGTTTCCCCGCCATTATAACACGTATTTAGGTGCAGCACCTAAAGCTGATTTATGCTCTTGAAACCAGTTGTGCAATTCTTCTGTAAATGACTTGATATAGTCACGATTTTTTTTTTTCTCAATTTCAAGATAAATGCTCAGCCTTGTTTGTTTTTTTTGTAGCTTGCACTGTGAAATGCAAGAGGAAAGGAAAAAGACAAAAAGAAAAAAAAACCTTGTCCTATGGAAAGAATGCTCGTAAACCGTAAGCTTGGTTTGTCCAATGTTTGGTGATTGTTGTTTTCATGGTAGACAGTGAGAATTTGTAAATAGAGAGTGTGTCGGTAATAGAGCCACTAAAGACTCAGGTCTCCAGGAACTAAAGCAAACCTGCCTTACTTGAGTTCACATTCAAGGTCTTTGTACTCGAGTATTATACATTTATACAAAAGCTTTAGTAACATGTTAAGATTAAAATTCTTCATACCCTTCACTGAACAGGTGAAAGACTCGTATGAACAAATTTGGTGGCTTTGAATTTGAATGTTTCTGATAAACCGATGGATTAAATTCTCTATTTGAATTCCTTAAAATAAATTTAAAAAAAACAAAACCTTTTGGATCAGATTGAAAACGTCACAGCTGAAAACTGAACGGTTTTTTTCCTCAGCTTGTTGACTTTTTAGAGATTCATGGTTCTCACAAGACGGCGACACTACAAACACGTGATGATCTTATAGATATGATATATTCATGTAGAATAAACCACCCAACAGTTTATAAACTAGGTCAACTCTTCACACCCGGTCAGTTTTCTATCACGTAAATTGACAAAAAAAGAGAAAGAAACAAAGTCTTGAAACTATGATAGATAGATAGATAGATAGATAGATAGATAGATAGATAGATAGATAGATAGATAGATACTTTATTAATCCCACAAGGGGACATTTTTTCGCTACAGCAGCATTATAGGTACAGGAAAGCAATAAAACAATAGTAAAATATTAAATATAAAAATGCACAGTATATAATAGAATAATTAAATTAAAACTAACTAAACAATAGTGCAAAGATTTAAACACACAACCAACAGTGTTATTGTTGTGTGATGGATTTTGCCAGAGGTGAGTTATTGTACAGTCTTATTGCAGCGGGCAGGAATGATCTCCTGTATCTGTCCTTGTGACAGCGGAGCTGGAGGAGTCTTTTGGAGAAAGTGCTCCGCTGTCCCTGCAGCAGGTGGTGGAAAGGGTGGTCAGGATTATCCAATATGGATAATAGTTTCCTCAGCGTCCTCCTCTCCACCACCTTTCCCGGGCTGTCCAGTTTGCAGCCAATGATGGAGCCGGCCTTCTTCACCAGTTTGTTAAGTCTGTTGGTGTCTCCGGCTCCAACGCTGCTCCCCCAGCAGACCACGGCGAAGTACAGTAAAGTGAAGTACATGAAGCATGAGGTTGAGAATAATTGCCATTTTTTATTTATAAAAGACCAAAACAAGTTATTCAGTTATGAAAAGCGTTGCTCATAAATTCCCTGCTGATTGACTAATTGCTTCAACTCTAGTTGGCACAGGTCATTATGGCTACAGGACTCTGCAGTGAGGGCAAAACTAAAGCCAGAAATGCAACAGATCCCATCCTACCAAACCAAATTTCACCTGGTCTGCTTGTTCTCTTTAAAGCACACATGTTGTCGGTACTATTTATATTTCAGTTGTGGCTCTGCAGGATGGCCTACATTGCGACCGTAGAGTGCTACGCGCCAACTTGTGAAGAGTTCAGCTTGTGTGGCTACTCAGCTATCCAGTTAAAACACGGAGAGGCGTAGTACCGTAGACTACAGCTGCAAATACAAATTATATGAGCTTTTTATTTGCCAGTCAGCTGTTTCTGTGGTTAATTGTTTGGTGGATGAAATGACAGAAATAAATGGCCCATCGCTCGAGTCCACGGTGACGTCACCAGAATGCTGGATTTGGCCGAACAGCTGTGGAGAATTCAAAGTTCAGTTTACGGCGACATAAAAGGAAGAGAAGCAACAAATTCTTTTATTCTTAATAAATGACTTCAGCTATTAAATTGATTAGATTTTCAAAGAAATATCGTTGGCTATTATTCTTGCGTGAGTGTTAATCAGTCAACAAACTATATCAATCCTAGCCTTCCATCTGTGGAGCTTTTTAAACTTTTATTTTTTTTAACATTATTTTTGGGCAGTTTTAACTTTATTCAGACAGTGGCAATGCAGACAGACAGGAATCAGAGCAGGTGAATAACATACAGGATAGGTCTGTCCAACTGTAAATGAAACCAGCGACTTACTGCTGACAGCATTCGGCCGATGTTGTCCACGCCTCAAGCATCCGGTTATTGGGTCGTTCAGCTTTTTCATTATTAATGTATGTATGCGCTGTAGTTTGGTGTTGTTGTTTTTGGAGGCTCCCTCTGAGCTTGTGTTTTTCCAGCATTGATTGAGCTCGTTTGTAATTTGAGAGGCAAAATTATAATGTTTTTCTTGCTAGAAATGCTTATTTAACTAACGTGATATATATTTTGATGTGGTAGTGAGCTATAAGTACTGTATAAATGTTTTTTTTTTTTAATATAGTAATATTTCTCTTTTTGATTTTGACATCTCCCAGTTGCACTTATTGAACGGTTTACACATCGCTCATGAATAAAATGACAATTATTCGACCAGTTTTTATTTTTATTTTTTTTTTTATTGTAGGCTTATTTGTAGACCATGTTTCTCCTCTTAATGTTGTCAAACTTCTGTGCTGGAATTTAGTGAGCGTTCATGGCACTTGGCTGCAGCTCAACCCTCTTCAGCTGCTCTTATCTGTTCCCTGTCACTTCACGCATTTTACCCAGACCTGTCAGTAAAAATAGTAGCGAGCTCACATGTTAATGACCCTTTGTCTGTTAAAGATGTGTGCAACGTTTGTGATAAATGTTTTCCTTGTGCCCGTACAGCCAAGGTGGGGAAGACATCGCTGATAATGTCTCTGGTCAGTGAGGAGTTTCCTGACGAGGTGTGTGTACGGACAGGCGGTCAAATGACACTGTAGTAATGTATAAATCACCCTGTCGGCTGTTTGTTGTACACGCACTTCCTGGTTGTACACTTGCACAGTAAAGGGGATGTCGGTATGTAGCATGATCGTCTTCTTTGGTCCAGGTTCCTCTCCGAGCTGAGGAGATCACCATCCCAGCGGATGTCACCCCAGAGAGGGTGCCCACACACATTGTGGACTACTCGGGTAACTCCCACACGACACACACACACACACACACACACACACACACACACACACACACACACACACACACACACACACACACACACACACACACACACCACAGTCTGAGAGAATGATTCAACGGCAGATGAAACACTGTAGTAATGTGCCTTTCCAACACCTTTTAGAAGCAGAACAGTCAGATGAGCAGCTGTATCAAGAAATCGCCAAGGTTGGTTTGATTTAATTCTCACTTTCATGTTGTCTTATTGTGTATGTATTGTATCCCATATCAGTTCATATGTGCATCACAAGCTAATACTGCCATTCCTCTTCATAGGCAAATGTCATCTGCATAGTTTACTCCGTCAACAACAAGAAGTCAATTGAAAAGGTGAGCATGGTTGCTGTCTGAGTTCATTGCAGTTAATCAAGTACATAACTACAGCACAATGTTCATCATAATCTGTGAATGTTTATTTGTGTTTCTGCTAAATGTTTGCCCAGTTACAACGCTTGATGTTGTGCTTTCCTCTCCAAGGTGACGAGCCACTGGATTCCCCTCATTAATGACAGGACGGACAAGGATAGTAGGTGTGTAGAAGGGCAACAAACAATTATCAGACCGTTTTCTAACTGAACTGATTTATTGTTCGATCTCTAAATAGTAAGAAAACTGTGATAAATGTCATGTTTTGTGATGTCATCAGTCCGAAACTCCAAAATATCCAGTTTCCATTGAATTCAAACAGAAAACTGGTAAATTGTCACAATGGCTGCATATTTGGCATTTTTGTTTAAAAACAATAGCTTAACCAATAAATCAATTATCAAATTATTATTTTCTGTTGAATTGCTTTACTGCAGGGTGCCATTGATTCTTGTGGGGAACAAGTCTGACCTGGTGGAACACAGCAGCATGGAGACCATCTTACCAATCATGAATCAATACCAGGATATCGAGACCTGTGTCGAGGTAAAAGATCGGTACACGCACGCACACAAGGACATGCATATAAACACCTATTAAATCCACTGAGGCAGAGCTGTTTGGAGGTCCCACTCAGTTAAATGTCAAATTCAACTTTGATAAAGTAGTTGAGAGCAAGGGAACCGCAAACGTAAATATGAAAGGCTGGTTGAAAAATCCAGCACTGGCAGCGACTGAGCGTGAGACCGGCTGTGTGCAGGACTGATCAGCTCGCAGGCAGCTGCTCTTGGACTGCAGTCCGGATCCTGACTCCACTTACGCTCTGACCGAGTCATTAATAGATTTATATGACCAAACCCTGGTGCTCAGAGGCCTTTGGACTGTAAGTGTGTTGAGAGTCCTAGCTGCCTCGGAGAGGGTAGATTGGCCTCCGTCCGCATTACTGTATAATTCAAATTTCCCCCGTGTAGGACCAGACGCCTCAGTCACGCCCTCCTCCGGTGGATTAGTTGCAAGGTTAAAAGAGGCCCGTGAGGAGGACGTGAGCGACGGCACATACACAGTGGGCACAGTTTACAACCGTCCCACAGCTGGAGAGAGTTGGTGGGAAACATGTGCACCCGTTCTTATTCAACCGGGTTAAGTTTCTTACATTTCTGATTTATTCTGAGTAACTTTGTCTGTGGTGAAAGAAGTATTGGAATTTCTTACTTAAATTAAAATGGTCAGTGCCACAGTTTGAACTCTTATTTCTGCCTCACTAACAAAGTTGCAGTTTACATCCATATCCATCCAGACACATATTGTATATGTAGAGAAAGTTTTGAAGGAATCTCTATACGTGTTCTTCAAATATGGATGTTGGTTCACAGAAGTTACAAACTCTTAAACATGGATGTTTCACACACATCTTCAACCCGACAGCACAGAAGATCTTTACAGTCAGCACAGTTTCAAAGTGGACGCCCAAGATTAGTGTCACAATTTAGTGTCCGACCAAATGTTGATCTCCCCTTCTGTTCCTCGGGTGTTGAATAATGGCCAGAAAAGTGTTTTTACAGAATTTTATGATATCGCATTGCAGTTGACCTTTGACCTTTTGGATATAAAATATCATCACTTTGTCATTTTATCCTATTAGACATTTGTGGTAAATTTTGTAATAATTAGCTAATTAAACCTTCGACCTTTGGTCACCAAAATCAGTATGTATTTTAAGACACGTGCCGAGTGCCGGTCACGTCCATCGTACTCCACCGGTTTCGCATCATAATTGCACCCAAAGAGAAGAAATAGGAAAACACGCATGCAGTGTAAATAAGTATGTAATCGCTAGTTTGTTAATGAACTCTGCGCTCCTGGAACAATTTTCACTGCGTTTCTCAGTTATCAAATGTGCATTGTTGGAAAAAAAGGTTAGCGTTGGACCCCATGTAGCAGATCTCTTGCTTTATTTACCTTTTGTGGAAGTTGCAAATGTTGAGGTTAGCTGCTGCTCATCACTGAGGCTCTGTGACTTTCCCTTTTAACTTGAGTTTGACATTTCCTGAGACTTTTACTTCAGAGTTGCTTGGCTCAGGGTATTCACATACCTGTGTACCCTCTTCTTCTTCAGTGCTCTGCCAAAAACCTAAAGAACATCTCTGAGCTGTTCTACTACGCGCAGAAGGCCGTTCTCCACCCGACAGGACCGCTGTACTGCCCGGAGGAGAAGGAGGTGAGCTGTTTACTGTAGGCGCAGACTCAGCAGATATGTTGACTGTGCATAGTGGCTCAGGTGGTACCAACGACATGAACAAAGGCTCAGGACTCATCAGTTGTTCCTAGACCTTTTTCAAACGTGTAAAATGTTCATTCTTGATGTCAACTAAGATGCATCGATCCTAAACACCTTTTTTTTTAATTTTTTTTTTTTTTATTAGGTTTCATTTATGTCATTATAGAATGCAGGTTTTCGTCGCTATCGGTTACCTTCATCCAATCATCACCGCTGACTTTGTTTAGTGCCAACGTGTGAATGACTGCAAATCAGATGGTTATCAGTGTTTAAGCAACAGTCACTCTATAACATTGTGACGTGCGTGAAGGAAAGCATCAGTGAGTAAAGAAAAGAAAGGCGAGGCTTCCTTGCAGTCGGCTTCAGAGACACAGTTTCTCGGTTCAGCTAGTAAAAAGACAAACGTTTAACGCAACCACCTAAATGATTACTTCTCCTCTGTATTACAGCTGAAGCCTTCTTGCATTAAGGCTTTAACTAGAATATTTAAAGTGTCCGACCTCGACAACGACGGCATCCTCAATGACAACGAGCTCAACTTCTTTCAGGTAATGTTTTTCACCTAAAAGTGTCGCTGTCGACATCATTTTCATAACTACACAAGTGCCACGGAGCTTTTGAGGATGAGAATCATTCGGAGAACCTGTTTTATGTCGGTCTACATTCAGCAGCGTCATATTAGTGACGGGTTTAGACATGAAGCAAACCTGACAGAAACTTGCTCACAACAAGCATCTGAGAAGTGCCTTTGGGCTAACGAATCACTTGTGTGTGTGTGTGTGTGTGTGTGTGTGTGTGTGTGTGTGTGTGTGTGTGTGTGTGTGTGTGTGTGTGTGTGTGTGTGTGTGTGTGTGTGTGTGTGTGTGTGTGTGTGTGTGTGTGTGTGTAGAGAACATGTTTCAATACGCCACTGGCGCCGCAGGCCTTAGAGGACGTAAAGAACGTGGTCAGGAGGAACATGACGGACGGAGTGACGGACAACGGACTCACACTCGAAGGTCAGACGCCGTCTCGTTAAACGTCTTTCCCCTCTTCGCGATTTTTCTTTCCTCAACTCTCCTCAGCTGTCCCGTCTTTTCAGCTCTACTTTAAAGTCCATTTATTTACGGACACTGTGAACGTCTATGTTTAATTTGTGCGTCAGTTTGTGACTGCTGGCTCCATCTCTTGCTGCAGGCTTCCTGTTCCTGCACACCCTCTTCATACAGCGCGGTCGACACGAGACCACGTGGACTGTGCTGAGGAGGTTTGGTTACGATGACGACCTGGAGCTCACGCAGGAATACCTGTTTCCCATGTGAGAGCAGACTAAAATGTTATTTTGTGGTATTTGGTACCTTTTTTTAAAAAATTTGTTTTTAAGAGGTACAACAGAGATAGGAAAGAAGTAGATATCAGAACTAAATCTTTAGATGCTAAACTCAACAGGCTGTGCTTTTTTTTGTGCTAATTATTGCTTTTATAATATTCACTCATTTTCTATTTTTAAGTCCACTAAGCTAAAACAAAAACTGTCTATTAAAACAGTCCGGCAATAAATCGTACTTTCATGAATGTTACAGCGTTAATTTTTTGTTAAAGCAAAAAGGGGTGTTTTGTAATTCAGCTTGCCCTCATTGAGATATATATAGGGTGGAGAAAATAACAGAAACACTTCTTGGTATAATGCAGTGTAGGTCAGTTCATCAGCACTCTAAAAAAAAAAAAAAAAGCTCATAGATCTTAAGTCTTGTCTCTTGGCTGCTGTGTGCAGTCATGTTAGTTAAACATTGTTCTTCATGAGATGTTGTGCCATCAAGAGACGTATACGGCATGTCATTACCATCAGAGATGAGCAGTTCATCAGTTAAACCATCCATCTATTTTCTGCTGTTTATCTGGGTCCAGGTCACATGATCTGATATTTAATTATATTGTCTTATTTGAATTACTACAAATTTATATATTTTTATGCATGAAACTGACAAAAATTTGATATTTCAGTTAATTCATGTACTAAAAAAAACCAATATCACCTCACCCACCAGCTCAATATACAATCATTAAAAGATGTAAACTGTGAGTAGTGGAAAGCCGACTGTGTGAAAGAAAACCATTGTAAAGAATGTCAAAGAGTGGCTTCTTTTAGTGAAAGATGCTCGTTAGCATTTTCAATTTCTAATATTTAAATTGCTTATTTGTTTCAAGCAAGAGTTAAAAAAACAAAACAAAGCTATTGAGTTTACTGCCAACAAAGATAACAATCGACTTCTAGCATCTGAGAATATCCGAGAGGCTGTTAAGGAAAAAAATGCGAGACGTTTTTGTCATATTAAAAAAAAAAAAAAAGACTTAATTTGTTAGATTCGTTGCCCATTATTTTACTCAATTATTTCACGCATGCTTGCTTAAGACTCGGTACAATCTATGCAACCCTCTTGTAAAATGTATTGAAATGCAAGCTGCAAACCTCATTGGGCCTTTTTCACAGAAGATATTTTTACATGACGCAGTTGGAAAAGCAGAAGCGTTAGAAATAAAATGAATGATTCTGTCGCAGGCTGCTGGCTCACCGTCACATGGTCATGACTTACCGGGACACTTAATAGAAATAAACCACTGTTAATGCCATTATTAAAGTTTTTCCTATCATAAGTACAAATTTCTGCTCCGCAAAATATTCATAGTGCTCACATCTCGGTAGGTGGGATATAACTCTAGTGTTAGATTATTTTCTTAGTTTAGCATAAACGTATTGAAGTCATACTGTTCTTCTTTTGAAATGGCCTCTAATCGCAGTCGTCTCATGGTTTTCTGTCCGTTACTGATGTGGTCTGTTTGTCTTTGTGAGTCAAAGTGAATCAGGTTCTGGCTGTTTTGCGCGGCGGCATTGGAAACTCTGCGCTTCGGATGTTTTCCATAAAACTCACGTTCGTGTACGTCTCTATATTCCAGGATAAAGATCCCGCCGGACTGCACCACGGAGCTTAACCACAACGCTTACCTCTTTCTTCAGAGCGTCTTTGACAAGCACGACAAAGTGAGTGGTCACGAACATCGTGGTGTTTTCATTTTCCTTTCTTATTTCTACAATTTAATGTTGTGTTTCTGAAAGGACGGCCGGTTTCGCGCTCGACGAGTTGAAGAGTTTGGTCTTTCTGTGCAAATTTTGAACGCATCTCGCGTGTTAGCTGTTGGCCTTTATGACCAAAGAGGTTTAAAATTCGGTGTGTTGATGTCTGTGCGCTTGACTTGATCCAGGATAGAGACTGTGCGCTGTCGCCGGATGAGGTGAAGGACTTGTTCAAAGTGTTTCCCTACATGCCCTGGGGTCCAGACGTCAAAAACACAGTTTGCACTAATGATCAGGGATGGATCACGTACCAGGGGTACCTCTCCCAGTGGACGTGAGTTGATCGACACACTCGCACATCTGTTTTGGCTCCCTACGGCCCGAACGTCTTCACGCACACGTGGAGCTTATAGAACACGTGCACATTACACATGTAAACCACTGATGCCGTCTCGCTCATCGGGACTTCTCCGGTGTTTCTTTTAAAAGGTTAACGACGTATCTAGACGTACAGCGTAGTTTGGAGTACTTGGGTTACCTCGGCTACTCGATCATCTATGAACAGGAGTCCCAAGCGGCTGCCATTACTGGTAAGATCCATTCAATCCTCATTTGTGATGTGGTGCGAAACGGCACTATGTCGACAACGAACAAAACGGTTAGTAAATAGTAGTAAAATGTATATATATATATAAAAAAAAATAATAATAAGCAGGACCAGTATTGCTTTTGTTTTTACTTGTTCGCTGTTACGAAATTAAGTTCAGAGGTTTGCAATTTCTGAAAGTCCCACGACAAAAGAGACACATAAATAGCCTACTACTGCAAGTTTCCATTGTTCATCTATATTCTTGCTCGGAAAAGAAAATGTGTGTCTCTTGTTCTTTCAGTGACCCGCAACAAGCGCATTGATCTTCAGAAGAAACAGACGCAGCGCAGCGTCTTCCGCTGCAACGTGTTGGGGGCTCAGGGCAGCGGGAAGAGTGGCTTCCTCCAAGCTTTCCTCGGCAAAAACCTGCAGGTCAGTCGCAGGCACGAATCCAGTTAAACTGCATTTAAACACACACGTTGATCCTCATTTTGTTTGTCTAGAGACGCAGAATTCCCTCCGATAGAGAGGTGGTGCATTTTACATTTGTGTCCAGTGAAATTCATCTGATCTAATTATCTGTTTTTACCAAAGGAGGTGAAAATGTTGCAAGTGTAAGAATTCTTCTAAATATAATCAACTCTTATTTGGAAGAGAAATTGGCTTTTCTTTAAAAGGCCTCTGTGCATTCGTTTGGGAACAACAGTCACTTTGTGTGGAAGCCCACGTTATAAGAAAACAAATGCAAAATCGTGTCGAAATAATCATAAAACTGCGTCTGCACAGCACCTTTCTTAATAAGGTCATAAAGTTCTGCACAAGTAAAAGCAGTTATATTTAAAAATGAGTGAAATTATATATAACACAAACACCAGTATACATAAGATCAGAAAAAAAAAAAAAAGATGCACTAAAGCACGGAGAGGATATTTTCAGTAAAAGGAGTCTTGATTGAGTTTTATCGACTTTATTTTCCACCGCAGCGACAGAGGCGGATTAGAGAAGACCACAAGTCCTTCTATGCCATCAGCACGACCTACGTCTACGGTCAGGAGAAGTACCTGCTGGTAGGAATCATTTCATCAGCTGCTCTCTGGATTACTTTGACATAATCTGAGTGTACTACTGAGCATCAGCATTGGTTCTGTGCAGGATGTTAATTAATCCCTCCATCTGAACACTCTGTCGCTCGCTCTTTCTGCCCCCCCCACCACCACCACCACCGTCTCGTCCGCTCATAACCAGCTCCATGAGGTGCTGCCAGATTTTGACTTCCTGTCAGAGGCGGATTTAGCCTGTGATGTGGTCTGCCTGATATATGACATCAACAACCCCCGCTCTTTCGAATACTGCGCTAAAGTGTACAAGGTACGTAAAGTGTACAAGGTACGTAAACCTGAGGGTGTTTTCGGACGCGATGCGTTGTTATCGGGCGCTCGGAAGCCCCGACTTGCATTCTGACTAGTTGCACTGGACGCTTGTGTTCGCCAGCAATACTTCATAGACAGCAAGACGCCATGTGTGATGATCGCCGCCAAGTCCGACCTGCACGAAGTACGGCAGCACTACAGCCTCTCGTCGCACGAGTTCTGCCGCAAGCACAAGCTCCACCCACCCCAGCCGTTCACGTGCAACTCGACCGAAGCGCCCGGCAAAGACATCTACACTCGACTCACCACCATGGCCATGTATCCGTGAGTATTAAAACCCAACTTAACCCTTTTACACCTCCTGCGAGTTCACACCCTGTCCGCCACGCCCACCTATTCCCACTTTTACCTCTCCCCCCTGCGTGAATGTTTGAGGACATACGGTGACATTTTGCCAGAAGTAATCACGATAATTAATGCTGATAAAGAAGTTAAATGTTGGTCTTGACATTGCCGCCCAGCACCCAAAGCAAATTGAATGCGCGTTCTACGTCTCCGACGCGCCGTTATGAGTTGGCGTCGTACGTCAGTGTGCGGTCATGTAACTCCATGCCTGAAATATTTAGCTGTTTAACTTCATGGGTCTAGTTGGGTATCTTGATTCCTCAAAGCTCTCTGATCAGATTAGATTTCAGAGTAGATTAATTGGCACTAAATCTCATCGTAGCTGTTCAGAAATCCTATTGTCTGAGATCATTAAATCTTCTGCCCACGAGGTTTAGCAGCATTGCTTTGATCTAAACGGAGGTGCTTACTGCAGACGAGCTCCTGAGTCCTCCGACTTCCGAGATTAATAAGGAGTAAACTGGTCCGGAGGTTGAGGGTACATTTTGATATTTTGATTCAGAAACTAGTTGTTTAAGCTGTCAGCCAAGTGCAGCCCGTCCATCTTCAGGCGCTTTTTAAAGAGGGATATTTTAGTTTTATGTTTTAAATGGAAGGCCACATTTAGTGTTACAGTTGCAATGACCATATAAATCCACTCTATACAAACACCATACTAACCTCTATGAAAATGGGTCTAAATTATATAAGCATATGCGGCCAGTTTTCCAAAGACAGACTTTGATCAAACCAGTTGTCAAATTTTAATGAACATCTAAATCCTGTTGGGCAAAGCTGTCCAGTTCTTGAATATCTCAAAGACTAGTTTGATTTAAATTATGGGGAAATTCTGACTATTTTCCAAAAGGAGAAATAATGAAACCATTAAACTCTCTTAACTCCAGCGGAAAAAAAATTCTTTGTAGAAGAATTTACCAGTTAGAGGGACATTTTAGGGAAAATTCAAGCGTCCAAATGTCGCAGGGTTTATACTTGGGCTGTCTCATCCGCGCGTCTCCGGATAATTTCTTTTGGCAAATGAAAACAACTGAAGTCCTCTCTGCTGTGTGTATATTTCTCTAGAAACTTTTTCTTATCAAAGTATTTCTGCCAAACCACAAATTATGAGCCACGTTTTGGTCTTTTTAAAAAAAATTTTTTTACTGTGTGGTCCCACTGGTCAACTTTTACATTTTGGATTTAATTTGCCATCCTCAGACTTTCTCCTTTGTTGTGACTGTTCCCTTCTGCCTTAGTGGTTTTCCTCTCCTTACATCTCTTTGTGTTTATTTTCCTATAAACGTTCGACTTATTAAACCAGTTCATTATAGATTTTTATGCTGCTGCTGTTGAATTAAAGTAAGAGGTGGAGTTGAACAGCAGCAGTGTAGATTTCAGTAGGTCCTCCGTTGATCCAGTCGAGGGGAGAAACAAAGCCGATTGATTGTTTTTGTGTGTGTGTGCGCGCGCGCGCGTGCGTTGTCTTTTTGTGGTGGTGAATACACGCATTTCTGTGTGTCTCTCCGCAGCCACGCCCGTCTCCGCTGCATGTGTGCCTGCAACAGGTGCTCCTATTGCCTGTGTCAGAACCTCCTCAAGTCGGAGCTGCTGCGCAGTATTAAGACCCAACTCCGCAGGGTCGTTTTCAACAGGTCCATACGTAGAATTCGCTCTAGTGTTTTTAACATAGACTCTTTCCTCCTCTCTGTGGTTCCCGTCCTCCAGTTTGACCCCCCCCACCCCCAGGGGGGGGACCACAGAGAGGCTTCTTTTCCACCCAAGCTCACTAACATTGGTGACAGCCCCTCCCTTCCCTTCCCCTCCCCTCCGCCTGTAGGCTGCACCTGTAGCTAGTGGAGAACTGTCTTGATGACAAAGTCAAATCTGTGGTGGTAGAGTTCAAACCAGACTGTTTTTCTCTCACCCAAAGATGAGCTGTCCTAGAGGTTGACGATTGAGCTGCGTTCTTCAGACTGAGCTTTGGTGGACAGGAAATCAAGAGTGATAAAACGGATTACACGGCGTCTATGGTTTACTTAGGGAATCGATTAGCTGTAGAAAAAAAGACAATACACACGCGTATATATATATACGTAATGTTAACATTATTTGCTCCTAGTGTTCTTCCGGCTCAGCGGTTCTCAGTCCTTCAGTAAAAGTTGATCTCAGCAGCCTCGGAAAGAGACATTTAGCGGGATTTGGGTCTCCTGGTAACAAGACGAGTTAAAAGAGAGCCGAGATTTAATTCACCTCCTTTGTCATACAGCTAAGCAGGATCAGTCATGTCAGATATCTTGGTTTCTGCTCCAGCTCCAGCCAGCCGAGCCGCTCTCTGTACAGTTTGACACAGCGAAGCCTGACCATGCTGCGCCAGCTAACACACGGGCTGCTAGCCAGGAGGTACCGGTGTCATGTTGTATGTTTGTTTGTGCAGCGTAAACTTAACTCCTGATACTGACTCCCACACAGAGCACAAACATATGTTGTACATTTAGATTAAAGTTTCTAACATTGAAATAGAATTAATACACTGAATTAAAAAAAAAATTATTAAAAAAAATCTGTGTACAGTTCTGAGTGTGTTTATGCTTATAAACCCGGTTTATGCTAAATAACAATAATATACCACCAGATTCATATTTGTCGGCTTTTTAATCATAAGTCCCGATCAAATATGAAATCCAGAGACAGTGAGGGAGATGGAGATAGTTATCCAAAGATAAATAAAAAACGAAGCACAGATTCGAGGTGGAAATTTTGACAATTAAAAACTAACACGGCCGTGTTTTGTTTTGTTTTGTGATGTTTGTTCCCTCCTCTCCTGCAGTCAATACGCAAGCAGTAAATTTACACTGACAAGCACATTTGTTTGCATACAAAATGAGAGAAAAGCAGCCAATCTTTTTAGTTTGTGTTTCATTTCACTGAAAACTGAATTGTGCATGTGTGCATGTTTGATTTCTTATCAACAGAGAAATGAAAAATTGCTTTGTGCACCAATCTTCAATCAGTTACTTGGTTGATTATTTGTGACGTTTTCAGTCTCATTTTGTCGTCATTCCCATTCCTAACCCTGAAGTCTTCACCTGCAGGAGACACTTTATTTTGAAAAGCACACCGTTAACATTTGAATTGGATCTACATCCCTGTGACATAACGATTTTAAAAAGTGCTGCTCTCTTGTTCTCCTGTGGGTTAAGACTTGACTCATTTGTTTTACAGACTGATGTGTAAAATCTAAATGTGTCCTTGATGTTTTAAATTGATTGTTTTGCACTGTACCGATCACTCTGTCGTTTCATCCTGTTTTTTTTTTCCTATCTTGTATTTCCTGTCTTTGTTTTCCCTTCCACCTTGCAGGTGTTCACACACATGTTTTTGGCTGCCCCTCTTCCTCTTCCTCTTGCATGTCTTCACCCTCTTCTGATCTGCTTGCTTGTTTTTGTTGCATGGCTCACTTCTCCACCTCATCTCTAACTTTAACGCATGCCTTGGTCTTAGGTGAAATACCGCCATCTACTGGCGGTTGGGAAAGGTTTCACATCTGTCCAGTGGAGGGAGCCTGGTGTTATGAGTGAGATGGGGGGGGGGGGGTAGTTTATTGAACTATGCTGCGGGTTGGGTATGGCTGCTTTTATGGTGATAAATTGGGCAG
The DNA here is from genome assembly GCF_029030835.1 of Brachyistius frenatus. NCBI lineage: Eukaryota > Metazoa > Chordata > Actinopteri > Embiotocidae > Brachyistius > Brachyistius frenatus. Next base: position 180,971 of record NW_027210718.1, read on the forward strand.
AAGTGTGTGATGTGTTGGTCAGTGGACCCAGACCGAGCTGCATGGAGTGTTGCATTCAGCACCGGCCTTTAGTGTTGATATCTTTTTAATCTCTGGGAGTTACTATTAATAGCATGACACTAAACGGGCCAGCCTGGCAGAGCACGGAGCTGTCGCACCACACTGAACGGCTCGGGTAGACGATGTTGTACTTTTGCAGATTTATTCAGTTCATACGCTAATCTAATTTATCTTCCCTAATGTGCAATGTTGAAATAACTTTATAAGTCCATAAAATTACAAGCAACAGTAGCGAGGAGCTTTTAGAGCCACACTAGTCCAGATTAAAAAGGAAGTGAGCAGGAAATTATTTTTGATTGTAAAAAACAAAAAAAACAAAAAAATAGAGATGTGCTATATTTCCAAAGAAACTCAAAGAAAAAGGAAGGGATTTATTTGTTATTTCTCATTTAACCTGATGATAAGGGTCGACCTAGAAATGGCTCAATATTTCCGGTCTGGCTGCCATGTGGTGTGCACAGCTTTTATACGTAGTGTGTGTGTGTGTCTGTGTGTACGTGCAGCGTTTCGTTGTTTGAAGTGTGCAGTATAACTGGATCAGGTCCGGGTGCAGACATGGCTGAACTGGTGCTGTACGGGTGGTGAGCGGATGACTTTGTAGGCTTGGTGGAGCTGGGTGATACTGATGAAATTAGATATCATTTTTTTAAATTCCTATTTATGTTTATTGACAGTTTTTAAAAAAAAAAAAAAATTTTTTTAGTTACCAAATCTAAACGTATGAAAGGAGACGATTTTCACTGGCTTTTATTGAGCCAAAATGCTGATAAATAATAAATGACAATATAGTAAATCATTGTTACTGAAGTGAGTGAGTAAATTCTGCACCACGGAACCAGTTGCAGGCGTTCAATGCTCATTATTATTGAAACAATCACTATTTTGATTTTGATTTTGAAGATGCCAGTGTAAAACGGCTGCAGAAATATTATTGAAACATTTTAAATGTTTTATTTAATTGTTAATACTAGAACTTAAACAATCATTCAATCAATTTGGCGATGGGCAAAAAGGTATGTGATAGTAGTTCATTTGATTTCATCCAAAAATTCAGTTTTCACCCTTTTAGATGTTAATGTTATCTACCAAGATGATGAACTGAATTTCTTTTTTTCTTTTTTTTAAATGCTTAGACTGGTGGGACATTCGATGACACCTCAGGCTTCTGGGAACTTTTTTTTTTATTATTATTTTTTATTTTATCATATTGCAGATCAAAGACATAATTAAGTAAACTTCAGATGAATCAATAAAAGTCAAAACTTAGAGTCCCAGTCAGTATTATATCAAAGCATCTCCCTGCTTTACCTGCTGTGAAGTGTGTGCGCGTGTGTGTGAGCGAACCAGGGGCCACTGTGTGACCGTGTGTGTGTGTGTTGAGGGCTGCTGTGCTGGGTGGAGGTTGCGGGGGTGCTGCCTGCTGTCAGAGGAAGATTTCAGCCTGACGCGGCAGGTTTCAGCCGTCTCCAGCGTGGAGGGGTCCATCTTTATGGAGGCCTCTGCTGAGCAGCTAATTCCTACAGAAAGGTAAAGGCAGAAACCGCATCTACAGAGACAAGGCTGTTTGATTTTGATTTTTTTTTTTTTTTTTAATCCATGTGGACGGACGGGCGAGGAACTATGCTCTACATGGCAGCAGGTTATCGGGTCTTTGTTCGTTGATATAATTATGTCCAGATAGTTCTCTCCTCTATTTCCAGGAGTGTCTGGATGTTTTAGGCAGGTTTCTCTTTGGATCCTGTGGGAGTACCAGGGTCCTTGTGTGCGTGTTGACTTTAGCTCGGTCTGTGCTGTACCCAGATCAGCTGTTCAAGTTGTTGTTGAAGCTGTGCAGTCAGTACACGATCCTCTGGTTTCTCTTTTTCTGCATTGCGGCCTCCTGTGTTGCTTTTATTCCCTGTCGTCTGCATAGTTCACCGGTGATTGTTTCCTGTCGGGTCAGCTAAATTTGTGTTTGGAGGGGCAAGCTGTAACCCAATTTTACAGAGCTCGGGAGGTGTCATGAAAAAAACAAACAAACAAATTTGTACTTTTGAATTACCATCTTATCACTGTGATGCCATAAGTCCTGTGTGGATCCTTCATGCTCTGCATTTAACATTGTTGATTTTGATTGAGACATGTAAATATATTCCACTTCAGTTTTTAAAAACAATGTTAATGACAGACAGTTTACAGGAAGTCATCCATTTGTCCTGAGTGTTTCAAGGGTTTGCTGTCCTTAACAAGAGGGGAGGAGGCTAAATATATATTGCAATTTCAAACAGGCAGCAATATAAGAAATACTGGATTCATTTTGTTCGACACGGCTAGTTTCTCTCCTGAGACACCTCCTGGGCTCCTTACTTATTTTAACAATCCATTAGTGTGTTAGAGCAACCCTTCACAGCTTCATTTTGATTCTATTCCCCAAAACTAAACCAAATGTCAAGAGAAAGCATGTGTTCCTCTTTCAAGCTGATATCACAGCGCACTGATCGTTGTCATTTGTGGTCAGGGTGTAAAAAGGTTTCACTGGAAGAGTGCACGACTTTGTTTTGTCATTTGGAAACTCATCCCTCTGTGGTTTCACCAGCAGAGAAAATGTTATCGTCTTATTTTGCTTTTCACTCTTTTTTTTTTTTTTTTTTTTTTTTTTTTTTAACCCCTCACCTGCTCTCACAGGCACATGGCTCAGGCCGACCTGAAGAACTCCACCTTCTGGCTGAGAGCGAGCGTCGGGGCCACGGTGTTCGCCGTGCTGGGCTTCGCCATGTACAGAGCACTTCTCAAGCAGCGGTGATCGGACAGCACGAGACGGCCCCTTCCTCCCTTGGTCCTTCTGCTGACTCTACCGCTCCCCCTCCCACCTGAGAGACTCAAAGAGACTGGCTCACCAACCCAACCAGCAACTCCACCTCATTCCCTTCTCACAATGCAACAAGGGCAAAAAAAAAAAAAAAAAAAAAAAGAGTAAAGTAAATGGTACATTTTATATGCATTAAGAAATGAAGAGCGTGGTTTTATGTTGTGGTGAAAGGGGGCAGGTAACTTTGGAAACATTACTTGTCCATCAGGTTTGTAAAGGCTGACATTGTGTGGTCTGCTGGTCTAGTGTAGGTCAGACTTCAGCTGATCCAGTCCTCTTCTTTTTCCTCAGGTCAGTACAGTTAGTTAGATGTTTGGAGACCGGAGAGAGGCAGCCACACACAGACCCGCCACGAAAGGGACTTGAATCTGTTTATAGATATGTATATGCAGTATAATATGTATGAATTTTAGGATCTGACCTATAGACAGCATCACAAGCAAAAAGCAACACCAACAAGAGGTGCTAGAACAAACGGCACTACATCTAACACTAGAGGTCATGGATGTCCAGCACTTGTTTAATTTGCGTGTTAATTTATTAACCCGTTTCTTTGTTTTCTTGTCTGTTTTGAGTGCACCGCATGAAACAGATGGAGGGATTTATGTTTTTCATGTATTTTTCTATTTAGTTTTATCAAAGCTGTCTTCATCACTTACACCTATCTGCTTTTGTTTTTATTTTTTCTGGTTTTTAAATAGAGCTTTGTCCCTCGTTCTATTTTTATGACGTTAGAGGCACCATGGAACAAGAAATCATGCTATTAACAGCAGCTATTCAGAACCACCTCTCCCACCTTAAAACTGAAAGTGTTTCTTCTTTTCCAGCATTTACAATAAAGAATTGTACGATCTGGCAAGGCCGTATGCGTGTTCATGGGTGACGTTTCAGCTAATTTAACAGCAACGAGGAAGAATAAAGTGGTTTTAGATCTCTGTAATAAATGACATTTACACCCACTAATCTCACTGCGTTTTGTGTGTCCTTGAGAAGCAGCAGTGGAATCGGTCATTTCAGAAGTGGATATGTGAAATAAACGAGAGATGAGGTGCTTTTAGTCAAGCAAAATAGAGAAGTGAGTCTGAAGGGGCTGTGAACGATACTGCCAACAGCTCGCATGAGGAGGAAGTCGCACCACAAACCGGTAGATGGTGTTCAAACAAACAGTAGCCACAGTGGGAAGTTATTTTCTGCTGAGGGCTAACATGTCTGTAGATGCGACCAGGCTCCTGTTTGAGGGCTTTCTGCAGAAGAGAAAAGATAATCTGGTAAATTACAAATTCATCTGGTTCTTAAATCACTTTGAACATGTGCTAGAAGGGAGTCAGTAACTCGGCTTTGTTTACTTTTACCTATAGAAATTGAGATGGGTCAGATATTGGTTCAGGCTTCAAAACACAACCTTGTTCTTCTATACTGAGAAGAATGGCAGCGCTGTAAGTACACATTTGAAGTCCTTTATATTTGACTGCTGAAATACATTCAGGCTCAATGATCAACTGAACATGGTTATGGTGTTTTTAGCAATAGTTTTTTTCCCCCTTGTTTTTGAGATCTCAATTTTCCAATGTCAATATAAGATATTGTTCTCTTCACAGACACACTTGAGAGGTTATTACTACATATTCACAGTAAGTTCTCTTTAAAATTTTTTTTATCACAGTTGATATATAAGAAAATGTTTTGCAGTTGTGGAAAATAACATTTGATGTATAAGTATTTGACTAAAGTACTTTTTTCAGATATTCTATGGCATTTTGCCTTTATTTGATAGCACCAGTAGAAATACAAACTAGATGTAGGACTTGTAACAAAAGGCCCAAACTGGGAGAATATTAAGTCAGCGGTGACCTACTTTCATCCCCTCTACTAACCTATATTTATTTAACTGCTTCAGTCACAAGTCGGGATTCAAATTATTAAAACGAAATGGAGTCATAAATACAACCGTGTTTCCCAAAAAGTTGGGACACTAAAATGTAAATAAATACAAAATGCAAATCGTGTGAACCCATATTTAATTGATAAAAGCTTAATTGACTTGGATAGACCCAAGACAACATATCAAATGTTGAAACTGAGAAACTTTACTGTTTTTATTTAATAAACATATGCTCAATTTAAATTTGACGGCAGCAACACCTTTCAAAAACGTTGGGAGAGGGACAACAAAAGACTGAGAAAATGGTTGTATATTCCCAGCGGGATGGTTGGTTTGAGCTTCTCTGAGAATTTGCCACAGTTGTTCAGTGGATTAAGTCTCGAGTGTCTCTTTGTCTGACAATAACTCCATAACATTGAGCTCAGGGCTCTGTGCGGTCACACCATCTGTCGCAGGACTCCTTAATCTTCTTTTGATTGACGATAGTTCTTTATGACTTGAGCTTTTCGATAGTATTACCATGCTGAATGTTTCAATGTTGTTGTTTTTTTTTACATAGGCTGAATGTTTTTGAATACATTACTTTTACTTTAACAGATTACTTCTGCTTGTGGTATTACTATGTTTACTGAGGACTTCCTCCAGTGCTGCATCGTTGTTAGGACACATCAATAGAAATTGATGAAGTACGTATCTATCCCCCTTCTTGGACCAGGTGCAATCTGTGCGAGAAGTCCAGAGAGCTGGCACGAAGCGCTTCATGTTTGAAATGATCATGAAAGATGGAAAGAAAAAAGTATTGGTGAGTCTCCACTGTGGTTTGGCTGACTGCAAGCAGCGTGACAGTGGTAGTATCACAGTTTCAGCTGTAACCAAATTCGGTCACCTCCTAAGCATTGTTTGCCTGTGTGTGTGTGTGTGTGTGTGTGTGTGTGTGTGTGTGTGTGTGTGTGTGTGTGTGTGTGTGTGTGCGCTTGTTGCTTGTAGGCAGCAGACACACCAGCTCTCAGAAAGGAGTGGGTTCAATACCTTTGGCAAGCCATGCACCTCTCTACCTCTGGAGTGTCAGACTCCAGAGGCACACAGTAAGTAGCAAGAGGACTTTTGTGGTCGACTGGATTTGAACTCTAAACACGGATTTGGGTGATTTTCTTGTTTTTATGGTGCACATTGTGTCCTCCTTGCACGGCACTGACCTTGCATTCTTCTCTGCTCCTCAGCCTTGAAGTGTGTGAGCAGCGGGACCGATTAAAAAGCAATAATCCCATCAGCTCATACAGCGACAGTGTGATGGAGCTGCTGCCTGCTCGGCCTCTGTCCGCCCCGGGTCCTTCGCTAGACCAGATCCACCTGCGGGCCGAGAGCGTCGCCTCTCCCGTCTGCCAGCCGGAGGAGATGAGCAACGAAGAGGCCACTTACATGAACACACTGCTAGCCTGTAACTACCAGACGGGTGAACATTTAAAATGGTTTGCACCTGAATTCAGTTGTTCTTTTAGCTACGTCATGTTAAACTCTGCTTTTTTCAGACGACAGTCTCGACGATCCTCGGTGGCCCGGTGGGTTCAAGGACAGACAAGAAGGAGACTATGATGTTTTACCTCCCAGGAACAGTATGATATAAAGATACTTTAAATATTTCACTATGTAGATTAACACAACACACAGATGTCCCCAGTGACCCAATTGTGTGTTTTATCTTTAGAGATATGTGAGGTGAACCATTCAGCAGAGATGGAAGAGGGCGTGTATGACTTCCCTTTGTCTTACAGGAGGTCTGCTGAACATCAGGGTGAGATGACTAACTTTAAAATAACTGATTAGGCCTATATCAAAATAATAATAAAAAAATATTGTGGTGGAATGCTTGATCTGTTTCAGACCCCACCGACAGTATCTATGACGTGCCAAGCTGTCTTTTGAGGAAGATGTCTGATCACAGCACAGGTAACTTTTCAGATATCAATTAGTCCCCTTGCAAACATCTCATTTAATTTTCCTTTCATTTTCTTATGATACGGTCTTTATAAATTTACACAGAATGACAACATGTGCAGCATCTTCAAACTCATTGGAGTGCCTCGAGCTTCAGCTGTTTGTTTCTGGGGGCAGACGAGCAGCCGGAGGAGGAAACCTGCTGGAGGATATGAAGTGTAGTTTAAGGACGTTATAACTTTTGGATCCGACATAATTCTTTGTTGCTGGTAAATATCTGCATCTTAGTGTTTCACCTTTTAAGTTAAACAGTTTGTATCCATGCAACAGGCACCAAAAATATCAATGTTTGTCACCTCGTTAAACACTGGACAAAATGCTCAACTGCAGCAAAGAGGTTTAACTGTGGTATTTATTTCAGCTGTCTATACACGACATAACCACACAATCATTTATAACAACAGAGAGCACACTACATAAATGTCCACACACATGCACTGTGTCAGTCACACCATGGTTCACAATAGCTAAATGACTCATTTACATGTCACCTTGTTCAGTTTACACCATCAACATTAATATTGCTGTATTACATTTGGACTGGATTTAATGGGAATGATCTGAACTTTGTGTTAAAACCTTTTAAACAATTTATGGAATTGAAAACTTGTAATGCTCCATGAAAGTAAAATATAACTTAAACATGCTAATATTTAATGTGAGCACTTTAATATTTCATCCAGTTTTCTCTGCATTTTAAATTTTTACTTGAAAACATTTTTTGTGAGTAACAATTGCAGAAACTTGAATCTACACTTAGCAAATGTAGTGACTACTCACATTGTGCCTGTTCTGTTTCCATGTACTCTTGAGCTGGTGAAAGCTATGAAGGTAGTTGTAAACAGAAAATAATCAACGTGCGCATCGAATCCAAAGACTACACTCTATCTACAACAATGCATTCCCGGAATTGGATTAAACGGACATCTAATATCACTTGATAAACATACATTATGTATATACAGTATCAGTATTCATTAGATAAAAATAATTTAGTAGTGCAGGGCTGAAATGTAAGCAAAAACAAGGCGTATGTAACAAGCAAAGCATAAAAGTGATTTGTGCGTTCGCAATAGGTTTCTTCTCAAAAAGAAAACTAGTACAGTACAATCAAATAAAACATAAACAATCATACAATTATATTTGGACATCAAATAAGCTATAATTCCACTCCAATGAGCAGTAGCTCTCGTTTGGATAAATCTTGTATTGTGTTCATTGTCAGTTAGCAAAACCCTAGAAATAATATTTGGTTCATAGAATCATTATCTACACGCCCAACACAACAGAAGCAAAAATTAAAAAAAATGCATAAAGGAAAAGATTGGGAATCTAAAGATCTAAAATGACCTTCACCTTCACTTGGGCCTGTCAGTTCATTTTTAAAGTAATTTCCAATTAACACCTAACCGGAATTATAGTTGTCATTGTAGTGATGTTACTGAACTAGCAAACTATTACAACACCCCCCCCCAAAAAAAAAAAAAAAAAAAAAAAGAAGACACATTTGCTGAGAAAAGCTGAGTGTGAGTTGTCAGTGTTTTTCTGTACATATTTTAGATCTGACCACCACTTTTGTAGCTCTGCAGCAAGCGTAGTGCCAGTTTACACATGTTTTACAATTTATATTTAAATTCTGTATCTGCCTTAATATACTGAAACTTTTCTTAGGCAATCTGATATTTGTGGAAAGGTTGTATTGTTAGTTTTAGGTGACTGGTAGCACAGGCTTGTGTTGTAGTGAAATCAGGCCTGAGCCTGAGGCTGTTCCCTGAGGAACTCCTCCAGGACAGAGATGATGCTGCAGGCTTCAGGCAGGTCGCTGTGCTCCGCCCTGGCATTCTGCAGCAACACATCCCCATTTCCGCAGCCCTGCAGGAACTGGTAGCAGCGAAACAGGGCGTAGTGGCTCATTTCTGCCTGCCGCACAAAGCGCTTCAGGCTGTTCATGTCTTGGATGGCCTGGGCAGTAGGAGCGGTGGCGGACAGAGAGGAAGTAACAAGTTGAAATCAGGATCAGAATGAAAGAAAACCGTTTATTTGCCAAGAGGAACTGAGAGTCATAATGTAGTTTGTCAAACTTTGCGGTAGTCATTTTCGTGGGAAAAACAAACAGCAACCAACCATGATGCCACCCACTGGTTTGGGAACTGCCGTTCTGAAGCCTAAAGTTTTTATTTTATTTTGGCCGTCGCCATCTTGCTATTTTGGTGTGAGGAGCGAACGGTGAATCTGGCTCGATTTGATGAGGAACCCGAGGACACTACGCTCTACCCACCTATAGTGGAAACTTGACTGCACCACAGGCCTGTCAATCAAACAGACACACTGCTTTTTGAAGCCTAATATCTCATTAAAGATAGGATTATTTTCAGATTGACCTCCAGAAAACAAATAAAAAGGGGGGACTTTAACGAATGACACCATTATGATTTGTGGGAAAAAAAAAAGCTTAAATGGGAGTCTGTAGAGCTGGAGCCTTTTTTGGAGTCACCCCCTAGTGGCCCTCGGTGGTATTGCAGTTTACGGCACTTCCGCACTGGCCTCACTTTTCAGACCCGGAAGCTACGTCCACTTTTATATACAGTCTGTTGTTCAGACACCAAAAAAGCTGTGGAAACCCTGCTATAGTCTATATTTATGTTTACTCACCTTAAGTTTGAAGTTCTCCAGAATCTGTCTGAGCAGGAAGGGATTACAACGCTCTGCGGCGTTTAGAAAGGCCTGAATCCAGTCGTCACAGAAACGATTACTGACTGAGGGCAGAAGACATCTTTATTAGACTCTTAAACGGTACACAGATACAGTGTGTGCGTGTGTGTGTGTGTGTGTCATAGAACATGGCTTACCAGTATTGGTGAGTGTGGGTGGGCTGGTGGAGCAGTCTATGATCAGGTCGGACTGCGTGTCCTCTGAGATGGCTTTGCACAGAGAAGCTGTTGTGGTGTCTTGCTGGGACAGGCCCTGCAGACTGGCTGCTTTGATGAACCTGGTGCAGTATACGACAGACAGCTACTACATGCACGCACACAACAGGCAGGCAGACCTGCGTCTCTTTTAGAAGTCATGGGATTTAAAGAAGTGTTAGGCTCAGTGTGAGGATTGTCTCCTAACTCACCTGGACACGTCAGCCTTCGTCCTCTCGTCTGAATTGACGACCTCCACATGTATGTGACTCAGAGCCTGCGTACGGAAAGTTTAGTGGCTGTAATGTATTGTTCTGGAAAACATTCATGTTCATGCACACTAGTAGGATTTTAAGTGACAACTCGGAACGCTTTGGAACAAAGTATTTGAATGCAAATGGTAAACAAAGAGAGTTCATCCAGATAGTTCCTATACTCAGTTTTCTGGTATCTTTTTTTTTTTTTTTTTTAAAAGCTCCGACCCCTGGGTACCTACTTTCCCCATAACAACAGGAACTGTGGTGACACAAGTGTTTGGTGATTTCTGTTATTAAAACTAAAAGTAATTCCAAAACAAAACAATTTTGGTTTTACCGTTTTTTTCTGCTTTACAAATTATTTTCAGGTTTGTTCATTCAAATACTATATTTACTGAGCACAATTAATATCCAGCGCAAGCAACATCATTTCACATTGAAGCCATTCAGTGTGTGGGGTTGCTTTTACAAACATTGGTCACAGTGTCTTAATTCCAGTAACTCCTATGAGCGTTTCTCTTTGTCTCTTGTGGTGAAAAGTGACTCACGGCATGCAGCAAAAAGCTGATGTTGTTTTGGACCAGCTGCACCACTCGATGAATGTGCATCACAGACTCTTCATACCACTGGCTCAGATAGGGACGCACTTCTGTCTCGAGGTTCTGCAGCTACCACACACCCACCCACACACACACCCACCCACACACACACACACACACACACACACACACACACACACACACACACACACACACACACAGAGAGAGAGCAAGAGAGAGAGAGAGAGACATTTCAATCTTGCATTAATAATACAATAACACACATGTGACTTTATTAAACTGCTCTTGCATTCTCATACCTCTGGGATTTGCAGGTTGCTATGAAGGCCTTGGACGTATTTATCAAGCTCCAATCTAAATGTGTCTCGAGTCAAGGAATTTAAACTACTACTAGCAAAGTAATGACGTAGACACACTGCGAAAATGCAGCAAAGAACATTTTGTAATCACGTACGATATTAATGCTCAAAAACATCAGAGAATGAGTTTGACCGATTCCACGATGCAAAAGGATATAAGTTCAGTCCTTTTTCAGACCCTCCCATAAAGCAGATGACGTATCCATTTCCATCAGCATCGGGCTGTTCAGGAGACCTCTCCTGCTCCAGGAGACAGCAGTAGCAGCCGACCGCCTGCTCTGGAATACTGGGAAGAGTACATGTTCAACACCAATGTGTTAACCAACTTACCTATTTTGTCTGATTCTGCATTTTTAGCTCATCTCGTGTCCCCATGTGACCTCCTCCATGATACCAGGCATACCACACATGTGCTGCATCAGTCCCACACGTGTGCGTTTGTGTTGCAGACAGGCGATGCCGGTGATGTCAAATTATTACCCGAGTTCCACAGTGGCGATGTTGCCCATGCCTCCGAGCAGGGCCCCTTTGCTCAGCCTCCTTGATATGTAGGTCCGCAGATCCGGCTCGGCCTCCGCTGGCAGGCTGCTGTCAACTAGTGTCAGGCTGCGGGGGGCAGGGCATACAGTCAGTACCTGTACAAGCAGTCTGTTCAGGCGAAGAGGAATTCGGAAGCCACTCAAGTCAATGGAGAGGAAATGGAGAAAGCTGATGACCGGAAGCCAAACATCCAACACAACACACAACTGAGTCACATAGCTGGAACTGTGCCCGGGTGTCCCCCCCGTACACAGAGATTCAGGGATATTATTCACTACTTTTTTTTTTTTACCAGCTCCATTTGACACGGAGACACATTAAGATTGGGTACCTGCAGGCGATGTAACTCAGCAGCACAGCGATGATCAATCAGAACAAAATCACGAATGAAAACAGCATTGATTCCATGTTGATTTGGATTCCGCGGGTCGTGGACACACCAACGCACAACAGTCACGGCCAAAGAGACACGACCACTGAAAGCGAGTAAGAAAGTAGGTGGACGGCTCCTTTGTTACCTAAAGTCATCGTGACTTGTTGTGGAGTCTGCTCGTCTCTGGTTCCATGCCACATTTTCCCCAGAAGCCTCAGATCTACGACAATCGACAGTTTACTCGTCACCTGGTCAGTTTTGATGTTTAAATTGGTTTTTTTTTTTAATTGTTTTTTTTTTTTAACCTGCATGAGTGTCAGCAGGTTCAGGGACAGCGGACTAAATCAACTAAAGAGAAAAACGTAGACTTAAGTGGTAGTTGAACACCAGGGATTTAATTTTTTTTTTTCCTGGTTGTTTTCAAGGGGGGGAAAAACAACAACACGTGAACAACAATGCATACACGTATACGAAATGAAATAGAAATACATATATAAAAAAAAACAATTACCTAACAGCGCTAAAACATGCAACGTGTCACAGTGGGAATAAATTCAGGAATTCTCTCTTCAAATTCTCAAAGCGGGTAATAACACGAGTGATAGCCACCATTACCTCGTGCCTTGATAAAGATAGATGGTGTAGTAGCAGTTCAGCTGGATTTTCTGGCTGTATCCGGCTATTTCTTCGCTGTCAAAGTCATCTCTCTCCTCCACGTCAATTGAATCCTGGAAGGACGAGGTTTGGGAGGTAAACATGATCCCGCCGCTGCACGGAGAGAGCTGGCACCGGCTGAAACGGCGGATAACGCAGACGTATTTGATTGTTTAGCTGTGCTGTATTGGTGGGTAAGTACTGTAGACTCTGAAATTGCCGGCCGATATGAAGTAATAATCGCAAAAACAGCAGCTTTGCTTGGAAGCTTTTGTTTTTCTTGCGTATGCCTACTGCGCATGTGCAATGTGTCCGTTTTAAAATGTGTCCGACTACTTTTGTTTGTTTGTTTTTGTTAATGTTGGTTCCTGAGCCAAAACGTTGGAATTACATTAAGGCTCTACGTGTGTTTATGAACACGATTTTTCTAGTTTTAAGAAAATGCTGTGTAAATAATAGTAATTTAGACTAGTTCTAGTGAAATGAAACACTTCTTTAATTCTGGTTAAAATGAATAAAAGACAAACACACAAACAAACAATAGTTTAGAGCTTTGGATGGGTGGCTCAAAGAAAGCTGGGAGCTGTGGATGGGAGTTACTCTCCAGTTGTTGTTCTGCCGCATGGTTATTGGCACAACCTGGGATCCAGCTTAGCCTTCTTGAATGGACAAGAAACAAACATGGGCGAGTTGTAAGATCATTAATTCACACACAAGGAATCGCTATGGATATTTAAAAATGTACACTGATGGCTTCATAGATCGAAGACTCACAAGAACTGCTGCTGCAGTAGAAATCCTTCAATGTAAAATTGAGGCCAGAAAGAGACTTTATGATGACATTTCTGTTTCTGTGCATGTGAAATGAAGGCAGTGGTTATTGGTTTGCAATGGGTAGAGGATGATAGGCTAGGCAGAGCAATAACATCAGAGTTGTGTGCAGCAATAACGCGTTTAAAATGTTGTAACTCCAGTAGTAGAGAAGATTTTCTGTGTGGGTCCCTGCCCATATTGGAATTGATGGAAATGAAATGACACACACACACTAGCAAAATGAGCTTTGAAGGGGAGGAGTTGTGATGTTAATGTAGACTATATATCAAATCAGAAGCTAAAATGGTAATTAAGGGACAAATCAAAAAGATGTGGCACAACCCAAATGGAACAAACAGACAAAAAAAAAGAAGATATTTTGAAGGGTGTGGAGAATTAAATAGGAAAGAATATTAAATATTAACTATTAAAATCAGCTCCAACTGCAACATCAAAGCCCTGTACCCATTAATAAATCAGTAATTATAATCCAATAATATATTTCATTCTGAAACGGGCTACTCTGCATAATGAGTGACCTACTTTTAGTTTGGGTACTTTAAGTAGGCCTACATTTTGATGCTGATACTTTTGTGCTTTTACTTAAACCAGATTTTGAATGCATGACTTTTAAAAAAAAAAAATTTTTTTTTACTTAGTAGTATTCTACTTTTAATGACTTTTATATGAGTAAAGGATCTAAATAGGCCTACTTCTTTCACCGCTGGGTAGAAGTAACAGAGTGAGATCAGTAGCGGGCGGTAACGGGCCGGAAGCTGTTTGCCAACTACCAATTAAACTAAAAGAAGAAGAAGAGTCGTTTTGGAGCAGGACCGCTAGGGGGCGCGCTGGAGCCGCAGTGTGTTGTGGGACGTTTCAGTCCGGACGCCATCTTCCTCGAAGCTGTTTCACCTGAGTGAATTAGCAGGCAAGTGGACTGAGTGCAGAAGTCATGGGGAGAAAGAAGAAAAAGCAAATGAAACCCTGGTGCTGGTATCCTTTTTCCACGTCTTATATGCGGTGTTATATTGCTCCTGTTTCTGTGTGACACAGCGTTACTTCCTGTGACCAAGCTAACGTTTACTGTCAGTTAATGTAATTAATAAATGTATAGCTGACTCGCAACGTGCCAGCTACTTATTGTTTTGGTTGAGTTAAACGGCAAAGCCCTTGAAGAAATCCCCGTGCAGGAGTGCCTGTGAAGGTCTTTGACGTCTGTACTGAGTAAACAACAACAACAACAACAACAACACGTAAACAAATGCGGGAAACATTTCAGCTGGGAAATAAAGCGATCTTGTGCAGGTTTCCTCAGCCGGGATCTCAGGTACTGCAACAGAGACTTTGATGATGAAAAGATACTCATTCAGCATCAGAAGGCCAAACACTTCAAGTGCCACATCTGTCATAAAAAGCTGTACACCGGCCCCGGGCTGGCAATCCACTGCATGCAGGTGAGGGAAACCCGTGTGTCATCTACCATCAAGTCAAAGCCGAGTCATTTCTTTATGGACTAACGTGTTCACACCATACCTCTTCGTTTTTAGGTCCACAAAGAGACCATTGATGGAGTTCCTAATGCGATACCTGGAAGAACAGACATCGAACTGGAAATATACGGCATGGAGGGTATCCCAGAAAAAGACATGGAAGAGCGAAGAAGAGTGCTCGAACAAAAAAACCAAGGTATTAGCACCAAAATACCCCAATGCATTGTTTTTTTTTTTTTTTTTATTCAAGAGGGCTGATTCTGCTCCTTCTTATTTTTTAGAGACTCAGAAGAAAAAGCTGAACCAGGATGACTCCGATGAGTACGAAGATGACGACGAGCCTGGTCCCTCCTACCAGCAGCCTGCAGCTGGTCAGCCCCAGGCGGGCTACATCCCCCCTATGACCCAGCCTGGCATGCCTCCTGGCTCTGGTGCTCCGGGGATACCACCAGGAAGCTACTCAGGTGAGAGACAGTTATTTACCTTGAACTGCAATACACCAGCTGTTGAACAAATACGAGATAACACATGCAACTGATGCGCTTGTCTTTCCAACTCCAGGTTTTTTTTTTTCTGTTTAATGATTTCACCCCACCTCCAGTTTGGGGTAGCAGGCAGCTGCACTGACACGGAGGCAAAGCAACGTCCTCCTGTCGATGGGGTCAGAAACGTATTTGTTTTAAAAAGTCTCCATCAGTTTAAGTGTATGCCATTTTTATAATGTGTTGACACTTTTACCTTGCTGTCAGAAAACGCTTTCTGACGGGGAACTGAAACTGTTATATCGCTTACTTCAAAGCTCCCAGGCTACTTTGACAAACACAGTAGTTTTGCTGTTGTCGGTCTACTGCTGCATCGGGTAGGTTAGTTTGTTTACGCTCCTGTGTGACCGGCAGGCTTACGGATTGAGGCAGCTGTAAACCAGCAACTACAGTGTTCTGCGAGTTAAATTACTATAAAGGAGTCTGGTGGCATTAATGAGAACATAATTGGTTTTAACAGTCCACTTCCCCATCGTAAAGGGCTGTCTGGCAGCGAAACAAAGCAGTGTACATTTTAAATACAGCTTACACTTAAAGTGATATTGTTTGTTTCTAGATGGGCCTTTTTTTTTTTTTTTTTTTTTTTAGGTGGCCAAAATTCATTTTGTCGCTGACCCCGTCCACAGCAGAACATAGCTCAGCGTCCACACTGGTGCAACTGGTTGCTTCTCCAAACTGGGGACGTGCTGTCCCCCATCTGCTGCAGGTCATACACTCGATATGGATCCAAACAATCCAAACTACTGTATCCCTTTAAAACTTTCCAAGAGGCTTTGTGTTACACGCCTCAGAAAGTTAGAATATGTGGCTGAGACGTTGTAGTGGACTGTGTTAGTTAAAAGAGGTGTTCCTAATTAAATGGCAAGGGAGTGTCTTTCGTTTGTAATAATGAATCTGTTTGTTTCAGGAATTCCCCCGATGATGCCAGGTGTGCCACCCATGATGCCAGGAATGCCTCCTGTAATGCAGGGAATGCCTCCGGGGTAAATGTCATTATCAACCAGTACATTTTATTAATCCTGTTTTCACTATATATTGTATTTAAACACAGATTTTGTTCCCCTCCCTCGTATATTAAGGATGATGCCAATGGGTGGGATGATGCCCCCGATGATGCCGGGTGTGCCACCAGGTAATGGCCCTGCCCGCCTGTAGTAGACTCAATAAACTTTTTTTTTTTTTTAAATGGATATTATGGTGAGACGTTTCCCCACGTTAAATATCTTTCTTCTGCTGTTATCAGGCATCCCTCCTCCCGTGGGTCACCGTCCAGGCCTCACACACATGCCTCAGGTCCCCCTGCTGCCAGCGTGCTCACCAGACCTGCAGTCGCTGCTGCCACCGTCCCGTCGGCGCAGCCTGATGTCACGAAACCTCTGTTCCCCAGCGCAGGACAGGTAAAATCATGACACCATTTACATCTGCACAGTTTCCACGTCCTCCCAGCAGTCCCGCAGAACGTTACACTCGTCTCCCCTTGACTAAAGGGATG
Organism: Brachyistius frenatus; assembly: GCF_029030835.1. Lineage (NCBI taxonomy): Eukaryota > Metazoa > Chordata > Actinopteri > Embiotocidae > Brachyistius > Brachyistius frenatus. The sequence goes on from NW_027210718.1 coordinate 197,742, forward strand.
TTTGAGTAGCTATCTGAGCTCACGCGGGGTGGTATCACAAAGACTGCCCGGGAATTCCTTTAATTAAAGGGATTATTGAATTAAATTTTCCTATCCTTTACTTTTTTCCTGTGCTACAGATGGGCAGCCGGGCTGCAAGTACAAGCGCTGGCTCGTCAAGCGCAGACTCTCAGTCAGCTTCTCCTGAAGCTCTGTTCCCTCTCACGTCACAAGTACGCAGCTGTCTGCCTGCTTTACTCTTGACAACCTGCAGCTTCACAACTGGCATGCACACAACCGTGTACAGTTTGCCTGTGGTGTACTTGGGCAGGTTTAATCTATTTCATTTGCCAAACAAGTAGCCATTTTGTGAGATTATAGCTTTATAACATGTTTTGTAATTTGTAGCAACATGCCTTCATTTGCTTTTTCTTTTCCTACAAATCTGCATGAATAGAATACTCCTGAAGAAATATCTTGATCACCTCAAAATCGAACCAAAAACTGAAGAGTTATGCAGATTTGTACAGTGGGCTTCTTGTTTCTGAACTGCTGTGGGGCAGAATAGCACAGCATGCTCTTTTGGATTTGTTTTCTTGCAGGCTTGAAGGAATTGGTTCCACTTTAGTCATACTTTAGGGTGACTCTACTATGTGTGTGACAACCCAGACGCCGGTTTATAGACTTAGCATCAACATGGTCAAAGATTAGATGATCATAAGCAGGCATAGACATGAGAGACGTGGATGTAAAGTTCTCCTCTTGGAATAATTTAAACTCTCCTCACGAAAACTGAATAACATATTTATATTGCAATACTGCGGTATTTGAAAAATGATGTAGGTGCAGGTTAAATCACCCAAATCCCCCCTATTGTCTGCAACTCGTGTTTTTATTGAGACATGTTGCTGTTTTAATTGAAAATTACATTTTTTATAGTTCTTTGAACCCCACAAACGAGGGGACTTCATGTATTATTTCGCAAAAGGTTTAGCGCACACCGTAAAAACAAACCACTTCTTGGCGGTCATTAAACTTATATGTTTTTCTGACTCGGGTGAACAGACCCAGGAAAGAGAGTGAAGAGGAATCTCGAGATGGTCCATCTTAATTCTGTGTACGAAACAAATATATTAATGCCAGACCTAAAGAAGCCCAAATACTGCTGAAATGGGAGTAATCTTAAAAGTATGACTATAAGTGAAATTGAAATGCCTTTCAGAAGAGTCTCTCCAATGTGCTCTCTTGTCCCCCCCCCCCTCCCCCCAGCAGAATGTGTCAGGGTCCCCTCACACCCCTCCCTCCACCTCCTCTGACCCCTCAAAGCCCACATTCCCAGCCTACACTCAGGCCTCCTCTGCAGTGGCCAGCCCCAACGCTGGCAGCAGTACGCTCTCCAAACCTCCCTCCAATGTAACCAGTAAGCCCGCCACACTCACCACCTCCAGTGCAACCAGTAAGTTGATCCACCCTGATGAGGATGTCTCACTGGTAAGTAGTCCGGCTGGAACGGTCTCTTTATAGTTTTTACAGTAAGTAGCTGCACAATTTTGAGAAAAGCAATGAATCATAGCCAGTTTCTGTCACAGTAAATCTGATTCATTTTACTGGCGCCACTGAACCTCACTGTCAAATTATTCGTCCTCTTCTTTGCTCTCTTTGTGCCGCAGGAGGAGTTGCGGTGTCAGCTGCCCAGATATCAGTGCGGTATTTCCCGCCAGGGCCAGACTGCGACTGCCGCCCTGTCTGTGGGTGCCGTGGGTGGCATGATGGCTCCTCAGCAGGCCGGCATGAGGCATCCCATACCTGGTACACACGGTCTGCCTCTCCTTCACAAACACTTTACACTTCAGGCATTTAGTTGCTTTCTAAACAGCTGTTTGTTCTTACATGCTGTTGGTTGCAAAACTCTGCTGAAAGATCAGAATCTCTCTTAGATGTCATTATGATTATAAATCATTCGTTAAACTTTTCTACATACCTTCTATGCTACTGGATGGCTGTGAGGATGGCAGTGTTGGTTGATGCACCACTTTGGTTTAGACTGAAACAATTACCGGAGGTATGAAGCTTTGTGTTCTCATTCATGATCCAAAGAGGATGAATCCTACTGACTTTGGTGATCTTACTTTTCCTGTACTGTCATAAAGCAAAGTATTGGATGAATTAATATCGTCAACTAAAATGATTAACATGATTAGTACGTCAATGTTAATGCAATTTAGGTCAAAGCATTACTGTGCCTCACGCTGCATTCAGGTCATATCGAGGTAATTACAAGTTTACAACTTGTCAATATCCAAGTCATAACCGGACTGAAGACCAAGCAAACGTAGAAGCCTCACATCCTCAAAGGCATAAACACAGGAACCTTTCCTGTCTCGTAGCCGTCCCTTATGTCATGAACCTACATACAGAGACCCGAGCATGGCTGGAGACTAAATAAACTCCACAGTCAGTTCCTCCAGGAAATCCCCATCATGCAATCGCAATAATTAATGCAAATTCATCCAATTTACGATCCGTTTTCAGGTTCTTGCCATTTAGCAAAATTCCCGCTATTTTTCCACATTAAAAATGATCAATAGAAGCTCCGCTGTGGGCGTTAGAGAACAAAGTGAGTCCTTCTAAACCAAACTTGCTCTATCAACAAACGTCTCCTCATTGAGTCTACAGTTAGCAAGGCTCTTCAATCTCTCTATTTCTCTTCTTCTCCTCTTGGTTTTATTGGTAGTTTGGAAACAGCTATCAGGTGAGCCACCCTTTGATCTGGAGTGGAGACTAAAGATCATCTCTCTCTCTCTCTCTCTCTCTCTCTCTCTCTCTCTCTCTTTTCTACCAAACAATGTAGTGCAATCAAAGTACATTTGAACACATAATACGAACCAAGTGAAAACTAAAATAAATACATAATACTGATGTTATTCAAATTCTGTTCACTCATCTTGTTGATTTAACCTCTCCTCTCGTCATCAAAACAAACCACACGTCGAATCAAAGGAAAAATCAGGCCTCAGTCTAATTACACAGTATTATTACAATTGTACAATTATACAGAGTTTTTCCGGCTATTTCTGTGATGTACAACGGGCTTCTTAGCGTCATTTCGCATTTAACTAATCCCCACAAACTTGTGTTCTTGCAGGCCAGTATGGGGGTCCACCGCAGGGGATGCCAGGCTACATACCAGGAAGGATGCCTCCGTACGGACAGGCCCCTCCTGTGGTTCCTCCAGGATACCAGGGAGCCCCTCCTCGGCCACCCATGGGTATGAGACCCCCTGTCATGTCTCCTGGAGGCCGCTACTGAAGCCTGCCTTCCTCTCTGCAATAGGTTTGGACACTCAACCATTTTCTAATGTCCTCAGCTGTTGGTAGACAACCCAGTATTGGTATTTTAGTTACCACAAGGTACTGTTTATTCTACTACTGAGCTATGAGGAAGAGACACTGAATAAGCAGCAAACAAAAGAGCTATGAAAGCACCACAGAGCGCATGGGAAATATTTACACTGCACCTAACAAAGACTATGAACTGTTTCAATATGATTCTCATCCAAACCATCTCTGTTCTGTGGCTTTTTTTCCTTCTCATGTTTCATTTAGGTTTATAGAAGTGTAGTAGATATGGTTCGTAGTGTTGTGAAGGCGCTGGAGTTACATGGGCAGTACCCACCCTTTATCAAGGCAAGTTTTATGTAAATACCTTTCTGTTCTAAGCTAAACGGTGAGGCCTTCACAGCACATTGTGCTGTTGGACTTGTGTCCCCAACTTTGTTTGGTGAGGGCTTCCACTAACTGTTTACGCTTTCCTTCTGTTTTATGTTCATACTTTTATGAGAAACTACTCCTTTAAACTTAAGAAGATTAGGTATTAAATGAAATGGTATGTGTATCGTTGTGAAACTGTACTGTAATAAAATGTGGGAAAAATGCAAGACTCTTTTTTGCGGGATGTTAGAAGGCAAAGGGACATCACAGCAGGTTTGTACTCCAGTTATGAAATAGATGGCGACTGCGCTTTTATTCTCTTGAGTATGAAGAGTGAACATCGAATGACAGAAATCATTTGTTTGGTTGAAATGAAAAAAAAAAAAAAAAAAAAATGCTGTTAAATGTTTTCTTTTGACTGTAAGTGGTGTATTTCATTTTGTTTTACTGATGTTCTGTACATGGCACTGGCAGACTGGCCTTTGACACACTGAGTGCATTGTACAGCTGCATAACATCCGGGTCAGTCGTGGCTGTAGTGCTAAAACCCAGATTTCTCTTCTCCCTGTAGCGATGCCATGGGGGGACTGGCTGAGGCCCTGTCTCAGTGTAGCCCTGTTTCAGCCTGAGGCAAGTCTCACCCTTTTTCTGTCTTCTCATTCATTACCAGGGGCCCTCACAGCGTACACGCTGTTGGATATCAATGTCCCCAAACTTGCAGCAAGTTTGGTGAAGGCCCTTGTTTGTGTTGTTGCGTTTTAGGAATCATTTTCACAAGTCATGTTAGCTCTTGTTAATTATATTCTTTTCTTGATTGTTAAGCTGTTATGTGCCATATCTTCCATTCTTTAACCGGCGAGAGCATCAGGAAGCTCATTTCTTATTCAATAGGTCTTTACTGAAAATGTAAAGCATTTAAAAGAAACTCCATTCATGTAGAAGGTTTGGATATTGACAAGTCAGATCATTATATTTGCTACTGATGGCTTGGTCCAAAGTCACATTGTTTGAGTCCCACATGAGCACCACCATAAGCAGTCTGACACCTACAGCCAATTTACAAATTAAATGTGTTTTGGGAAGTCTGGATGTAGAAATGCCTTTTCATATGTTTGCTTCATGGCTGTTCCACTTAATCCTGTTTGTTCCATCAGCGTTCCTCACTTGATCATTTGATTTTAACTACTTACATGAAGGAGAATCTCTGCCAGCAACAGGTTAGTTAAAGCTGTAAGTACCACTACTATAATTTTAATTTGGTGTGCACACATGAAAGCTTAATGTACACTGATGGCAACAAATCATTTATTATGATGTCAAGGAATGGCTCATATACCCAATTTTGGTGAGAATAGTCTCGATTAATACCAGTGATTTCAAGGCCACACAGGCAGAGTCATAGTCTTCACTGGTAAGTATGGACTCGTACAGTATCTTACATATCACACTAAAGGTCTATAAAGCTTCGACCTGCTGATGAATACAGCATACTGTTCTTTATGATTTCACACGTTTTTTGGCTTGTATTGATCTCAAGTTTTCAATTTGAATGATATTGGGCTGCTGGGGAGATTTGGAGGAGTTAAGTCAAAAACTTAATGAAACTTTTTTAGTATCCGTCGCTCAAAGCACTCTGCAGGATATTATCTGTGATGTGTCTACGTATGTCTGAATGCTTTTTCTTTTTTCTTTTAAATAAACCAGTTCACAAACTCTAATGTGTCTTTGTGATACACACACACACACACACACACACACACACACACACACACACACACACACACACACACACACACACACACACACACACACACACACACACACACACACACACACACACACACACACACACACACACACACACACAGTTTTAACCCTCAAAAACCTGTGGGGACCTCAATTTTGGTTTCCCCTCACACACAAAATAAATATGATCTCCTTTTGAACTTTGTATGCCATTTAACATATATCCTGTGTCCATCCTGTGTTATTGAATAATGAGAACATCGAGATTTTGTTTTTTCACTGAACAAATTTATTGTCAATGTAAATGACAGATTTTTAGATGTCATTGTGGGAACATGCTGTGATGAAACATTTGATAACCAAAAACAAAACAAAATTCTTTGTATAAGTATGAAATACATTGAGATTAATATGGCAAAAGTTCTATATATCAACTAAACTGTCTATAGAATTATCTGAAAATCATGTATTTACATTATGATCATGAAAATGACTGCTTCTTATTGTACACAAACAAGGCAGACTTTCTGCTTACATAGACTAATATATCCTACTTCTCTGATCATTTAAAAAAGAAAACTATAAGGTAAAAAATTCCCCCTTGGGGATTAATAAAGTAACTACCTAACCTAACCCAACCCAAACTGAAAATAAAACATAACAACATTCAGAATAATTCCAAAGGCAAATATTTTGTTGAAAAACAAAAAAAGTTTCGTAAAGCATTCACAACTTAAGGAGTTACATTCAAACAAACCATAGTTAGACTCTTTTTTTCTTTATGTATATAATTTGAGCAAAGGATTTTTTTTTTTTTTACATCCAGCATCATTTTAATACCTCCAGATGCACAAGTCATGTTTTTTGAGAATTAAACACAAGTAAAAGCTGAGTTACATATATACTATATCCACCCCAAATACAGTATGTATTCCTCATAATGAAGTGAATAAGCGGATTTTGATTGCCTTCTGCATAATTACAATACATATCTAAACTTATATTTAAAAGATGAATGAGGGTATGCAAAACCCTTGTTTTGGTATTGGATAGGAAAGCAGAAATGCCTGTGAAAGTCTTTGTAGCTTAAGATCATGCAAAGACCACATTTATATGACTAGGTTTGTGCATATTGCAGATTTACACTGGAAACATTATTCCGCCACTTGAATGTCGAGGGCAACCACTCCATCAAATGTAAAGCCCAAGTAGAAGGTGACATTTTCATTTCCATTTGGCAGGGAGGCCGAATGTAGGGGAACGACCCTAATCTTGTCACCTCTTCCTCCACCTTTTACAAACAACTTTCCATTCTCAGTCCACCCTTCAACTCGTTTCAGTAGCTGCACCACTTCCTTGTTTTTCCATACTTCTCCTCCAAGCCATTTTAGGTTTCTTTCATTTAGAGTGCCTTTAATGTGCTTTTCAATAGCACTTTTGTGGACAATCTTGTTAAGACCTCTTGCCTTTGCCAGAAAGAAGTGAGTCAAAATTCTGCTTTTCCTCATATGTTGTTTTTTTTTCACATAAAGTCTCTGAAGGACATTGATGGCCTCTAAAAGGATCTGTGCATCAGCTGAACTGGACTCATTGCTTGTCTCAGGCCAAAACAGAAGAGAGAGGAGGAAGAGAGCACTTGGTGATGACATGTTTTTCCCCTTTGTATTAAATCTTTTGCTCAGCTCTTGTAGTTTTTGGAGGGACAGCAGCTTTGAGGACCCAGGTAGAACACAGTTAAGAGCGATCTGGCAAAACATGAAGTTTGTGAGTTCTTTCTGGTCGAGCTCATTCCATGTCAGGTTTTCTGAGTACATGTTAATGATTGTCTCAAGTTTTTTCCCTGCACGCTCTCTTTTTTTGTCATGAAGTAGCGAGAAGATGGTGATAACGTTTCCTCCACCAAGCTTGTAGGCCCTCATCTGTCTTTCAAATGAAGAAAGCTTTTCAGCTGGACCGGCCATGTCGGTACTGCTACTTTCAGCTGCCTCATCACTCTCATCTGGTATATTGCAAAAGAATCCAGCATATACAGCACTTTTCCTTGTCAACCATTCTCTAGGCTTGTGTACCTGTTCTAGATCCCTTGCATCATGCTCTTCATCCTCTTCACTGAGATTTGTTTGAAAGTAGCTGAGATCTTCAGAAATGTACTCAAATGCATGATTCAAGCTCTTTTGTAACCCCTTCAACTGCCAGTGAAACGTCTGCCAGGGTGTTTTCACCTCTGCTGGTATGTAGTCTGTTAACAAGTACTTCATCAACTCAGATTTTCCGGTGCGGCTTGAAAAAACATCTACCTTTGAAAGGAAGTTCAGCAACCTGCAGCCAATATCTATTTCTCCGTAGTATGAATGGTTAAAGCTGAGAGTCTCTTTCGTTGGTGCTTTTTCAGAGGCCCGAAATGCAGAAATTCCTTTGAGTGCAGTGCTTATGATTTCAACATCCCTTTCAGGGGATGGTTCTTTGTCCACAAGGTTGTCATACAAGTAGTAAAACCACCGCTTGTAAACTTGTCCAAGTGTGTCAAGAATATGTATCTCATGTGGAAGAAGAGATTTTGCTTCTTCTGCCCATTTGAGGGCCTCTTCAAATCTACAATTTGTATAAAGCAGCCGGGCGAGCTGTTGTGCCACATGTGCATCTTTTCCCAAAGCCATGTAAGCAGCTTCCAGCAGATCGACAGCTTTCTGAACACCATCTTCAGTGCTGACATGCTCAATAAGGGGTGAAAAAGTTGTGCCTTTTGGATCTCCTCTGCTCTTTTTGTTGCGTCGAATAAAAAGAGCTTTGATGAACTTCAGGAACTCGTCCCTGTCGAACCTGTGATTGATAAGTACCGGATCTTTGATGAGATTCATGGCAATTTCACTCTGACGCAATGTTGCAGACAGCTGAGTCAGAATTTCTTTTGCCACCTTTGGATGAATAATTCGTATCGTTGAGATCTGTGTTAAGCTTTCCTTCAGGTGGATGAAAAGGAGTCTGGCTGCATCATTGAGATGATCCACAAAGGCATGGTCCCGAGTCGTGTCCACATGGACAGCAACGCCAAGGGTCGCTTCACAGTGTGACACAGATATGTACGAATCTTCGACATAGCAATTTAAGAGAGCTACAATTCTGATGAGGCGAGTGATAAGTGATGAATGATCAATGTTATCCAGAATATTGTTTACAAAGTCCTTGATGTAGCTCGGCTGGAACTCCTTACTCATCAACACAAATGTGAGTATGAACTCTGCTTTAAACTGCAGTTTGAGTTGCTCAACCTTTTTTGAGAACAAGGGCTTCTCTCTATCTGACAGCTTGTGTGTGACTGTGACTGTTCGAGATGGCAAAGCTCTGCACATTCTTTCTGGATCATTTGACCTGTTGCAGACGAGCAGGATGAAGCACAACACAGACGGAACAATCTTTTTGATTGCGATGACATTTCTAAGATGCTGCCCGAGTTCATCAACATAATCTGCATTCTGGTCCTCCAGCAGTAGGAGCACTGGAAGACAGTTTTTTGTGTCATTCTCATCATGCTCCCTCAGTTTCACTGCATGCTCGCACACAGTCGTAACCTCCTTACTCCGTTTCACAACTGCACATCGCACTTTTGTCCTCTGACTCCAGAGGATCTGCCGTGCTACAGTACTTCCACCACTGCCAGGATGATGGTAGATGTTCACACTCTCAATGCATTTGGAAAGATGAATCACAGTGTTGAGAATTGTGCTTGCTTGTTTGTAGGCATCCCTCTTAATGATCACCCCACACTTCTGTTGGTCAGCAAGCCAGAAGTTGATCCACTCTATCTTTCCACCGCGATAGAAATGGGACTCAATTTGTTGGATTTCATCCTCGCTCATGATCTCCAACTTTGTGTCATCACACTGGTCAACACTGATGATTTCCAAAGAGTCTAGCAAAGCCTCTTCAACAGACTTTAGGAAGCACAAGCCTCCGTTTGAGACTGGTAATGTCCTTGTAGATTTAGTCTTTGATAGCTGAATGCTTTGAACTGTGGCATCCACATGACTCAGTGGCATTTCAACAATGCTGATTTCTTTCAGGTCAGATATGGGACAAGACAATTGGGCAAGACTTGACCACTTTTTGTAGCTTTCCTTTGAGTCTGATATGACTGCCAAATAATCATGTCCATTCATCTCCGCATAGAACTCATGGAAAGTCTCAACAAGTGGTTGTTCAACATCAGACATGAGCAGGAACAGGACCACAAATGAATGTCTGGGTAGGATGTCATTGCAGATGAGCGACACTGCATTTTTCAGTTTCTTTTTTTGTGTTTTGATCCAGGTTTTTTCATCACAGGTTTGTTCCCCACCAGGAAAGCCATTTCTTCCATTGCAGAAAATCCAGCTTGTTCTCTCAAAAAGCTGCAAAGAGTTTTTGATGTCTGCATTTTACGATCTGTTGGCATTCCCATAGTCATCAAGAAAGTGAAGGTTTGCAGCCTTCTGATTGTTATAGCTTCCACAAAGACCAGAAGTCTTTGAATCAGGGTCAAAGTCAAACACGCAGAATAGATTCATGTTAATCAAGAAGCTTATGTTGTCGAGATGCTCTGGCGGAATTTTGTTCGTCACAACTATGTAAAACAGAGAGTTGTCCATATGTGTTTTTCCACATGTTAAGAGGATGGCGAGTTTCCTCTTTTGATCCTTTCTGAAGTCTGGAGCTGTTTCATTGCTTGAAGATTCTTCTTCCTCTCTCTGTTGGTCTTTCTCTCTTAGTCCTTGAATGAAATGAACTAGGTCATCAGATATGCGTGGTGTGTTGGCTCCCACTCTTTTATAGGGAACCTTCTCTTCACATTTGACTTTCTTGTCCTTTTCAAAGAAGTTTGGGACACCAACATAGTAAAGCTTACCTTTTACAATGCTTGCTTTTGGGACAACATCATATTCAATGACCCATGTTTTCTCAGTCGTTTCCTTGTCTAGCACCTCAATGAATTCCTTATGCACTGCCTGGCATCAGTCTGTTCATTTGATCCTTTGAAGCATCTTTCAATGTTATCTAATGCGTCCACAAAGTCTTCCTGATTTTGGACAGGTATCCCGATGATTTCTCCGTGCTTATGACTGCCTCTGACTCTATCCATAATGCCAAAATGAATCGTCCCATTCGCTCTCATATTCATGCATGCACATGCAAATCTTAACACTTCATTAGCTACTTTTGCTTTTAGCCTTTGTGAGTCTAGTTTGTGTGCCGTCTCAAGTGACTTATATTCATGACATGGAACAATCATGTTTTCACTCCCTGTCTCTGGAGGAAGCAAATTGTGCTTTACATATCTGCAGTCCTTTTCATGCTGATCAAATTTCCGATAGTCACAGAAAGACAAATCTACTCCTGTAGAGGTTGAATTGTCACTGCACGCTATGGGAATACTTTGCTTCTCTGCTCTATCACAGGGTTCTTGAAAGGAAGGTTTTGTTTCTTGTCCTAAAACTAAAACATTTTCTTGTTTGTCATCTCTACTGTTACCACACAAGTCACTTTTTTTTTTCACTTTCGGGCGTTGCAACTTTAGAAGTTCGTCTCTTTTCTTCAGTAGAAGTTCCATTTGGCCGCTTTTCATTGCAGTTATGTTGCTGATGGATTCCCTCTGTAGAATGGCCAGAACTGATCCTGTCACCTCCTCCTCCTTCAGTTTCATTATGTACATTTCTTTTATTCCAATGTGTTTCAACCAGGAACTCACATGAGATTCTGTCCAGCTGTCATAGGGCAGTTCGTGCCACTCTGTGTAACAAAACATTAAAATCAAGTGTCATTTAAAAAAAAAAAAAAAAAGCACATTTAATGCATCTTTCCTGGTTCACTGTGATAAATATGTGAAAATGTGTAATATATGTAGTGTATAAATTATTTTACAGTTCAAGAAAGCCTAAGGAAGCACTGCATATTGTTCAAACCTTCAGTGACCTATTCAGAAATGGGTAGCGAGCTTCTGGTAGCTTGCGAGCGACAGGTTGGAGACCCCTGATTTTGGTCACAAGTGTAAATTTACAATACTATGTTGATGATGTCAGTTAGTTAACTCTTAAGTCGGGAGGCTGTAGCTCAGACGCTAGAGTGGTTTGCCCTCTAATCGGAAGGTTGGTGGCTCAATCCCCAGCTCCTCCTGTTGTCCACATGCCTAACTGTCCTTAAGCAAGACACTGAACCCTAAGTTGCTCCCAATGGCATACCATTGGTGTGAATGTACTCCTGATGGTGAGCACCTTGCACAGCAGCGCTGTCTCATTAGTGTGTGAATGGGTGAATAGAAAACTGTTAAAAAAAAGCACTTTGAGACCATAAGGTGATAAAGCACTATACAAGTGCAGCACATTTAAGTGCACTCCAAATCAATACAAAAATACATGTTTTACTATTCTTAAAAATCTATTTCATCACAATTTCATCCTGTAATTTTTTGTAATACAATATATAATATTACAATATTTTTAAAGTATAATAAAAAAGTCTTCTCAGACATCTTTATGAAAGGGGTGCATCACTAAGTGTGTTCTGTAATGACTTGACAAAGACGTGATACACAGTATATCTGCAGTTGTAAATTTGTTTAACCAAGCCAGCAGTTGCTTTTTGTGTGTTTCCTAATAATAATAATAATAATAATGATAATGATAATAACAATGTATTGAAAGAAATCCCTGAATGTAGAAATCTCGGTTCAGATTATGTTGACTGATCATTTTATGCATTCAAATTAAACTTTGCCGCAGTCAGCGACTGATGCTCCAACCTACATATATAGTGATATACATTTCATAGTTACCCATGTCTGTGGAGCCGCTGCCCATCTTTATGGAAGTTTCTAAGGACAGTAAAAGACTAATTAAATATTTCTTATCGTGTTACTTATTTTTTTTTTAATCACTATCATTCGCATGCATAAACCAAAGATCACACTTACCATGTGAAGCACGAGACTAGAACACGTTGATCATTATTGAGCATGAATCAGTCTTTTAATATCTGTTGGTGACAAAGCAGAGTTTACACACCTTCAACTCTTGAAAACATGTTTGAAATGTACTTGTGTCCAAAATCAGATGGAAAGTTTAGTTTGTCAGTTTGGTTGAAATTGTGTCAGTAGTCAGTACTCAGTGTTCCAAATGACTTACTCCCCTTATTTCACTCGCATACCTGCAGTACTCTGACTTGTCTAATATTTACATTTTGACAGGGTTGTGTTGTCTCAAACTACACTGCCATTCTGCATTTATCAGAAATAACTGCAGCATGTGAATGAATCACCTCCAAACATATCTGCTGGCTTTGATTATTTTCCCCAGAAATTAATGTGTTTTCATGCCCTCTTTTGTACTTTTTTCAAACACAATGACGACTTCTATCCAACAGCAGTAAAGGTAATACTTAGTGAAAAATAAACACTTTTGTGAAGTGTTCTGAACAAGCCTTAGCCTCTTTAGCAGCCTCAGTTTGAAAATGCTTTAGAGCCGCTGCTACGTAGCCATAATGGCTATTGAGGGTGAAGTGTCCATTGTTTCATACTAAATTTTTGGACTGTTTTAAGTGGGCCTACACCAGCCAAGTACTTATAGTGATCTGCATGTTCCCATACTGGTCAATGTAAACGTACATATGCACTCAAAATTCCATTTGAATCAGTTTAAAGTCTACCTTCACCTTCAGAGCTACTTAACTCAATAGGATCCTTCGCAGTGTTCTTTAACTTGAGTAAATAAAATGTTAGGAATATCCTGTACATTTACAGTAGCCTATAGTATACATGTTTGGTTGTTCACAATACTGCTCTACTGTCTGGGTGACCAAACAATACAAAAATGTGTTGATTTTGTATCCATGATTATTTGAAGTTGCCGTTGTTTTGACCAAAAGCCTGTAATGTAAGCAACATTAGAATTCATTGGGACCAGGACTCGCATGTCAACAACCCGCACATTGAGTAAGTGTACCTGAAATTTTGTCACATCAATCTCTCATGGAACATCTCAAAAGTTTATTGTTTAGGACATACAAAACCTCTTCAGTAACTTTCCAGATGTTTTTCTTTTTTCATCACCATGGTAAATGATTTGAACATCACTGTGCCAGGTAAAAATAAGGCACTGAAAGTTTGAAGATTTTAGTCCATATACATGTTCTTTGCCTACTTGCGGTGGAAAATCATCAAAGGGCCAAGAGTCACAGTCCCACAAGGCATGATATCTGAAACAGTCAAAACATTTATTTTTGTCAAAAGACCAAAAGTTGGATTTCTGAAAATATATTCAACTTGTTTAAGCCTAATCTAAATTTGAGCTGTGCAACATTACAAATGAATCACTTCTGCTATACTACCTTAGTGCCCTAATCACCGTCCTGAAGTGACTGGTGAAGAGTCATAAGAGATGTCAGACACAGCACTCTGTGGTATGGGAGTAACATAGAGGCCACTAAAGTCAGCGTTTATGGTCTCATTATAAAGTTAATGTGCAGTGGACGCCAGCAAGTTCCCGAGCAGATGAGCATCACATTTAGAATATTTTCACAGCTTCACTTTGCTGTCAGAAAGCCCTTTCCGACAGGAACCTGAAATAGCGATATCGCCCTCTTCAAAGCCACCAGAATCCTTTGTCAAAAACATGAATTTTACTTTATAAAACAAGGGAGTCACTGGCCTATCGATCGAGTTTGTGTTGGTGTGTCTACGCTATTTTAACAGCTTAGTCCAGAACAACTAAAGTTGTGTGTGGATACCAATCTAGTTAAACTTAACAATAGATAAATATATCCGATTTGGGTCACCTTTGCTTGCGGTGTCATCATAACCTTTGATGCAATCTGAATGCTTTCAAGCTTTTGCTCGTAATCATACGTACCTTTTGTTGATCTTTTGTGGCAGATACTATCACAACACTGACACACACCATTATTCCCATCCACACTTCTCCACCTGAAGAAGAAGAAAGAAAACAAATTCACTTCAGTATACTTGGCTTTTGATATAATGCAAAAGACACACACGTCTTAGAAAACATATGATTAATAAACCGACAATCAAACAAAACTGATTGGTAGTTTTAATGTGTTTTCTTAAAGTTTTTAAGAAATGATAGCTCATCTCTGTATAAACATAGAGCAGTGAGCCCAAATGCAGGTCCTTAAAGATTTTCATATTTTTCACATACACTATTAACTTTCATCATTTATTCAAACATTAGTTCGGTTTTCATTTTGCCTGCAGTAAATCAAAGTAAGCAAATAAACATTAATTTAAAGTAGCATAAAGGAAGAAAAAAAAATTGTACTCTGAAGGGTCAAAATGCTTCTACTTTTTGATCACTTACAGTAGAGTGGATTAGGATTACTCCATCAGAAAATGTTCCGAGGCTACAGCACAAAGGAAATAAAGTCACCTTGAATGTACATAATTGCAGGCCTTGTTAATGGGGCTGTTCCTCCACATTTCAGGTGTAGCTTTCAGTTGACACGTTATAAATACCTAAAAAGGGAGAGACATCAGAAATGTCATTATGCAAACAGAAACATCATACAAAAATCTCTCAGATTTTTAAGTGGCTCACTGAGTTCCTTGGATCCTTTTGAAACAGGAAAGTATCAAGCTGAAGCTGAAGCGAGTTAGCCCTCGTTCTGGGTCGTAACAGTGTGTTTGATCCAACTTGTTTTGCGTCAGTCAGGCACCTAAACAAAAATAATTGCCTCAATTTAAAAGAAACAATCAATTTGAGTAAAAAGACAATAATATTATACATTATGGTACCAATGCCTCATATGCAGACTATCTGTACTTGGTAACTAGCCGGTGGGACAGAGAAGCCTACCGTTTATGCTGCTCACACAACTCAGTCTGGTATGTGGCCACCAAATAGTTTAAGGAAAGTGAGATAAGGTCATCAAATCTAAGATTCACCCAAGTTGAAACCGGGTGATTGTATTTTTGTGGGTGGATTTCTAAAGTAGAACCTATGTGTAGGAAACACTGTGACTCACTGACACTGATGAGATTTACTCCTGCATAAATGTGTTGGTGTGGCTTGGTATCAAAATTTGGTGCCGAATGAGGAGTAATGTTTTGATAGTAGATACCAATCCAAGCGATTTAGTCAGTACCAAAAAAGCATCAGTTTGGTACATAGCCTTATTGATAAAATATACTGAGCTGCTCTTACCCATGGTTTTTAATGAAGTAATATCGGGGGATTGTTGTTGCGTTAGGTGTCAGAGTAGCAACACAGCTGTCAATGAAGAGTCGTCTTTGTCCTGGATTAGGACCCGTGTAAGATGCCTCAAGACGCAGGAGGGCCCCAAGAAAAAAATTGCTGGAGAACATCTCACTTGTCCAGTCATCTACATTGAAATAAATTTAAAAAAAACACTACTACACACACACATTCAGGTGTGAAAAAACATAAAAGTCAGCAGTCAAACTATACACGCACCGTTCATCAGCTTCAGAGAGAAAGCAGAACTCCCTGTTGAATACTTCGCAGGAATGGAGGGGGGCGGCTGCTGAAGATGACTGCTTACGACATGTGTCCTGTCCCAGAAAGTTTACAAGTCAACCATGATGAAGAAGCCATGAAACAAAAAGTTTCATCTTTGACCAAGACAATGATTGAATTATCACCTTTTATAATGGCAGGAAACGGGAACAACGGCACCGGCCATCCTTGTAATGCCATGGTAACCGACAGCTGGAGAGAATATCAGCTTGTTTGAGTAGATCACGGCGTCCTCAGAGATCTAGAGAGTAATATAACAACACAGTCGAAAGATTCGCAAAAAACAGTGTCAAAGTTTTCATTCCAAAACTAAACACAGTCACCGTGACACTGACAAGCATCAAAAGCTTACAGTTAATTTGGAGCCACAGTCTTGCAGGGGAGCTTTGATGACATATTCACTGTTACCAGCAGCAACAGCTTGACACGGACTGCTCCCTAAATGGTTGGCATCTCCCAAAAAAAGCTCTCTGGGAGACACAAGACGCCCACTTTTATACAGGTCAGCCTTCACCACAACGATCATGCTCCCTTCTGTGCAATATACACGGACAGGGGGGCTTTCATCGAATGTCCGTCTGCCAATGTTTTCTGCATCAATTCTCAATGCAGCAGATTTATACTCCCTTCCTTCAGCATCGATCATGGGTCCATCTTTCAAAGACCGAATGGCATCGGCACCTCCAAAGGCAAACAAAATCCGCAGTACCAGAATGGCCGAATGACCTGCAGTCACCATTGTGCTCTTTTCTCATAGAACAGGAGACTTTTTTTTTGTTAAAAATATGTACACAGCAGAATCTCCTGCACAATGCGGTCAGCTAGAAAAGTAATCATAAAATTACTCTGGATTTTAAAGAAGATGCAAACACACTCAAGGTTGAAACACTCCAGATAATCCTCCCTGTTATCTTCCTTCCCACTCCAGAACAATCATATCACCTGCAGAGGACAGCTGGCAGCAGATACTCATTAGATGATGGGGGGAAATTAGGGACAGCTGGAGTCACACTGAGTTGCGTGCATATGATTGATTCACACCCAACAATATTTAGAATTTACCCTAACGCTCCTTCCTTATCTATCCATATTGAAATATAGAAGTACTGAAGCGATCATTAGCATCATATCAATAAAAAAAAGGTTTACCACTTCTATTACACATATTCTGACTGACAGAAAAATGTGTTACGTGACAAGAAAATTCATTTTCAGTATGAAGTATGGTGAAGAAAGTGCCTCCCTCTTTTTGGACTTCATTTCTCTTCATTCCAAGATATTTAAAAAAAAAAGTGTTTTTTGGTTGTGCCTAGCACTGGTGCAGTTTTACTGATCATGTTGGGGCAGAACGTCAAAAAGTTCTGATCGCCAAAAGTTGTATTTCTTGTTACGAAATCAGAATATGATGATAAAAAAAAAAAAAGTCATACTATATATAGCATGTCGTCTAAAATATGGAAAAAAAGTCCCTAACCCTAACCCTGCAGATTTTGGTGGTAATAGCAAATATTCAATACTATAGCATGTCGTCTAAAAAGTGAAAAACAGTCCCTAACCCTAACCCTGCAGATTTTGGTGGTAGTTGCAAATATTCAAACGAGAACTTTGAAGGCCGAAGTGGAGAAGGGCTCCATGTGAGCAGCAGTTGAACTTATCGTCCAAAATGTGAAAAAAAGTCATACTATAGCATGTCATCCAAAATATGATAAAAACGTCATACTATAACATGTCGTCCAAAATGTGAAGTCTTTATTGCATGCTCGTTTGACTTATATGACTTTTAAACATTTTATGGAAGAGTGATCAATGGTGTAGTGGTTGGTGTTGTTGCCTTCCAGTCAGAAGGTTCCAGGTTCAAGACTCACCTTGGAACTCTGTCTGTGGAGGATTGCATGTTCTTGCTTGGAATGTAACTTTGTGACATTTACAACTACATGCATGATGTTTCTTTTACATTATGGACGTGCATGATAAAATGCATAAGTTAGTCGTCCATATTTTACTTTTAGGTTATTACTTATGCAGGAACATGCAAATTCCACATAGAAAGTCCAAGGCGGGTATCGAACCCCAGGACCTTTAGACTGAGAGACGACAACGCTGACAACTGCAACAATGTGTTGCCTGACATACCTTGAATGGAAGTCATACTTATAGCATGTCAGCAGAAATATGATTTAAAAAAAAGTCATAGTATAGCATGTCGTCCAAAATATGAAAAAAAAAGTCATACTAGAGCATGTCATCCAAAATATGGGAAAAAAAAAACTCAGCATGTCATCCAAAATATGGAAAAAAAAACTCACTATAGCATGTCATCCAAAATATGAAAAAAAAAAAGTGATATTTTAATATGTCGTCCAAAATATGATAAAATAAAAAGTCATACTAGAGCATGTCATCCAAAATATGGAAAAAAAACTCAGCATGTCATCCAAAATATGGAAAAAAAAACTCACTATAGCATGTCATCCAAAATATGAAAAAAAAAAAAAAAGTGATATTTTAATATGTTGTCCAAAATATGGAAAAAAAAGTCGGTCATTGCACTTCGATGCGTACCCTTTCATATTAAGATTGACTTATCTGCTCTGTTTTTAACATCACAATAAAGCAGCTGTTGCCCCATTAAATTATGTGTTAGTTAGTTCATTGGTACCTTGGCTCAAAGACTCGTCACATCCTCAGTGAAAAAACTGATGTGCAAGTACACACTTAACCACTTTCACAATACTGTTAGGGTCAGACGTCAAACTGCAACTTAGTCAATGGCATTAAAGCGTGAATATAAACATTTGTTTCAACAACCCCAACTTCTTTCAGCAGTGATGTATTCAATTTCCTTTGTGCAATAATAATTTGGGCCCAATTCGACTTAATTCAACTTTTAGTTTGCACGCTATGTATAGAACACACCATTGTCCTAATTTTTCCAGTGTTAACATAATTGAACTGGTGTAGCATTGGAATTTACTTGTATGGATTTGAGTTATAGAATTTACAGTTAGGATAATTTTTTTGGTAAAACTGGCTCAAATGATTACTGTGACAATTAGCATAAATACTCTAGATTTGAGACAAGTTATATTCAATCCTTGCTACTACATCAGCTTTAACGAAAAAAAAAAAAACAGCAAAAAAACCCAACAACTTCATGTCCAATATGTGGTTAAATCAAACATTAAATTTCAGTTGTAACCATTTATTTCTTTGGGTTAGAGTGTGTAGCAGTTGCATTAGACAATGTAGTCTCCACTTTAAACTGAGACGGGGGGCCAAATTCACTGGGGGCTGCTGTGGCGTTATTGTTGAGGGCTGCTTGCAGTGATTTCACCTTGAACCCAAGTCCTGCTTTTTCTAGAGGCGCAGCATCTGTATCCTCTGCATCACCAGCTGTAATTAGAGACAAGTTACTGCATGTCAGAAGGCAAATTTTCAGTTGTCAAGTCTTCCTCCTTCACCCGTTATACTTTTGCCATCCTTAATCTCCTCGTCCAGGTCTGGTGTCTCTGGTGGACCAGGAAGCAGGCCGGTCTTCAGATCTGGGGGGGCAGGGAGAAAAAAAAAGAAAGTGTTGTTTTGCATTGGTCTTCAGAGTAATTTACAGTTAAAAGAGACCCAACTACCAAGGAAACTTGTGGTTTAGAGTTCAACTCTTACCAAGTCCATTTATTCCACTTCTCCACTGGCTGCCATACAATGAAGTTCTGCTGATTTTATGGAGAACTGGAGGGAGTTCAGCCACAGGTAGAAGCCCACTCTTATCCATCCAGCTCACATTGGGCGAAGGCCCACTCTTATGTGATGGCAAAACCATCACTGGACCCACTCTTGCCGCCTGTTCCCACACTACCAAAAAAAAGAAACCTCATGACAGTTTAATACCATTGAATCAAGTTTAAAACTGTGTGAAGACTGACATCTAATGGAAAAAAGGCACAACTACTCATCTAAAACTGGCTGCTCTTTGAAGCAAGTGGTCATGTGACCACGCCAGAGGAATTTAGAACCAAGATCAGACAATTTCTAAAAGACTTTACCTCGATTCGTGTTCATTCCGCTTCTCCACAAGGGTTCAGATTCTGCTGGCTTCCCAAACCCACGAGGACCAAACTTGCCAGGGTTGCTGGGCTTAGTGTGGGTCTGGCCAACTTCATTTTGGCTTTGACAATAGCTACATAGGTAGTCATTGCCATCAGCTGACCGCCATCTGGTGGGGGAGAAAGGGTAATTTTCCTCAGACATGTTTACATTTTGCTCATTTTGTTTTTAGTTTTAAAAAAGAAATAAAGTGAAAGTTTCCAACTTGCCTTCCATTCATAAAAGTGCATGCCTTATTTGGGACTTCTGCATCATTTACTGGGACAGCATTGAGGTGACACGTGATGTAGAGCTGTGGAGAAAGTTAAAAAAAAAAATTGTACATATAGCTACACGAGTGATTTAAGATGTGATAATACAACCTCACCTCTCCTCGGTCATCATTATGGAATCTAAAGGCATCAATGACTAACTGGAGCTTGTCATCCTGTGTCCTGGGTAAAAAGTGCGCATTTGAGCCAGGAAGCTGGGAGTCAACCAAGCACCTATGAAGGGGGACAAAAATTCAACATATGCCTCAACACTCAAACTTTAGCAGTGCACTAATATCAGATCCACACTGGAAAGTTAAGTATTCTTGGCCAACCCTGTTGCCTACAATATGCACAATGCAACTTGACTACAAAAGGTGAATTTTGAAGTCGGTTATGCTATTAGCAGAAAAAAACAAGATGAACTAGTCCTTCAAAAAAGGTGAAAGGCTTACTAGAGTAGCACTAACTGGCATCTGTACAGCCTGACTGTTGAAACTTACATCTCGAGAGTTTCTAGATTTTGTTCATGACTGACGAGCCTAAAAGATTTTGGTTTGGCTAAGAGGCTGCAAACTTCCAAAAAGGTCTGTATCCACAAACTGCTATCCTCACTCTCCTTTCTGTAACATCACAGCTCCAGATTTCAGACTACTATTCTTCCCAAAAGGCCACAAACCTAACAGGCATCACCTAAGGCCATTTCTGACTTTATACAACTCTTTCTAGAGCCACAAAACTACGTGTTGTAGTACCCATAATGTTTAACAGACTACAATTAGTAGTATTCTTTTGATTTATCATCAAGTGCTTACCCATTTTCAACAAACGTGTATTTGGGATCAGAGTATATGTCTGGGTACAGTGTAGCCACACAGCTGCTCAAAAACAGTCGGAGCCCCATGTGATGTCCAACTCTGACGGAGGCCTCGATGCTGATGGGCTCACCGAGGTGAAACACATTAGCACTTCTTTTATACTGCCAATCATCTGCACAGAAAAAGCAACGAGGTAAGCAGAAACAAGGACCAAAACTTGACACGAAAACAATTGAGACATGAATTCAACTGACTGGTCATTAGCTTCAAGTCAAACTGCAATGTCTCCACCGCAGCCTGGGTTGACATGAAAGGGATCCATGTTGGCCTGAGTGAAGAACTGGACAAGCTGTACTTCCTATTTAAAAAAAAAAAAAAAAAAAGTGAGGCATTGCCCAGTGAGATCCAAAGATGTGCTTTAAAAACAAAGCCAGACAGACCTTTCATAGTGACACTCAATTGGAATTACAGCCTCATCCATGCGAATCACCCCATTAAGAGAGGCCGCAGGAGAGTATATAAGGAGGTTTGTGTAGACCAAGGAGTCTTCAGTCATCTGTGGAAAGTAGATATGGTTACAAGTAGAAGGTATGCATGATAAATGTCTAAAATGCAACAAATTAAAGTTACCCAGTGTTTGGTGCCGCAGTCTGCTAGTCCAACAATGATTCTGTACTCATCTCCTGAAGAAGCTGCAGCTCTGCAGTGATCCTTGTGCTCCACTCCAAGGCGCAAGTCGTCACGGTTAACAGGAGCGCCTACCGCAAACACGTCAGCTTTGATTACGATCTCCAGCGAGTCTGGACGGCAGCTCACGCTGACAGTGTTCACCTGCTCTCCCTCCTTTTGTTGCTCAAGCACAGCGTGTGTGGAGCTCTGGCTGTGCGGAGGCTGAGGTCCTTGAAACAAAGCATGTTGCGTGTACTGTGTTGGTGGAAAAGCAAAAGATGATCGAACACGGAGTCCTGACAGAAAGAGTCCAAGAAGGAAGTTAAGCCAAAACATCCCCATTAATGCCACTCCAAACAGCACACCGGGTCAGACTGCACAGGCTCTTCTCTGACCCGCAGGGTATCAAAGTAGGCTGAGCTTTGGAGCATTTTAAGCTTCATTCAATCAGTCCCATCAGCGCAGCACTGCGCGCCTGAGTCCAATGATCTACTAATCAGCTCACTTCCACAACCGACTGAACCTGATTTCAGTGACGAGGTTCAGACACAAGCGTTCAAAAAAAAAAAAAAAAAAATCATAAAAAAAATAGTGAAATCAACGTGCTATAAAACATAAGAATGCAACACAGAAATGTAGTCATCTCGTTTAATATTAAACACTTCACATAATCTTCTATATTACAGGTAACAACCATATAAAACTTATAGAGGTGAGCCTGTATGTGTCTTGATCCTGACACACTCCAAATGTGGACAAACCTTTTACTTACATTTAACTGGTGTGTTGTATTTGTTTCATGAACTTAAGGTCAATAGCAGGTTCTGATCATATTTTGGTTCATTTCTGGAAAACAGATTTGTTTGTTTCCTGTTTCTCTCTGACATAACAGTTCAGATTACTTAACAAATGCATAAAACACACACACTCATCAGTTTATTTTTGTACATCTGTACATGCAGTACAACATTCCTACAATACATACTGTGAGGAAATCTTATGAATCTCAGTGGTGGAGTCTTTGCGTTAGATTAAATATGTTTTTTAAAGTTCTGTTTTATAAGTCCGAATATAATAAAACCGTCTTCCCTGCTTCTCTAAATTAAACACATTTTCTCAATGAAGTTCGTTTCCATTCATTGTTTTTATGTAAGTTTCCTTTTTCTGTGTATGATTTAAAAATATATATTTGTTTTATATATATTTTATTCTGACTGTCTAATATTTTGCCTGGCATTAAATGTAAAACGCTGTTTTTTTACAACTGAATATTAATTAACAATAACATCCCTCTGCTACTGCTGCTAACGGGGGTCACTTGACTGTGATACAAACTCAAAGTAATGATCTTATTTAATCCCTTCCCACTTAATATCAAAGAAGAGTTGTAACTTAGATCAGGAGAAACTGGTCTTGGCTCAATATTTCTTGTTACTTAAAAATATTTCCAAAAACAAAGTTTTATTCTTGAGGGGTGATAATTCAACTCTGACGCTTGGTGCCCTAATTCTGGGAGTTGGACAACCTCAGTGCATACAAGATCAACCACAGGGTTTCAACGGTTGCTCTTGCTTTGAAGTCCTCTTCCTGCATTGTGGTAAAGAACAATAAATACTGTGAGGCTGCTCACAAAGTCTCAGAAGAGAGGGAAACAAAGAGGAAGAGTACATTATGACTTAGCTCTGGTGTGTCTGTGCGCTTTAGTAACTGTAAAGGCCATGAAGACAAGCCTGGCTTGGATTCTCATTTTCATTCAGCTTTTTCAAGGTAAGAAAAGTGTACACCTAACTTGATTTTGTAATGCTGAAGAATTTTGATATTCATGATAGTCAGACATTGTCACTTTCTATCCAATATTTTTTTTTTTTTTTTACTTCGAGGTAACAATCAGACAACAGTTGTGTGGCTGTGGTTTCATCCATGCTCACTGCTCTGTGAGGCTGTACTAAACTAAATATTAGCATGTGCTGATGTAAAGCAGGTTTAATGTTCACCATTTAAATTTTTTGAGTGTTAGTTTCTTTATTTGCACTAAATAGTCTTTAGAGTATACATTTTGAGGTTGTATTTACAAAGTACTGGGCATATGGAAAGTTTGATCTGATGGTGGCACCAGAGAGGAAGTGAAGTTGTCACCAAAAAAATATTATGTAATTCATGCTCACAGGAACGTAAATGTCCTTCATGTCAATCAATCTAGTCGGGAAAAATTAAGAACTACCTCTAAAAAAAAAAAAAGACAGGATCATTAAAGAGTGGGATTGCTCCTATGAAAGCCAAGACTGTCACCCTGCTGGTGGTACTGGACAAAAAGTCAGAGGAACCATGATGACTGTATTAAGCTGACAGCAATTCATTAAGTATTGCAGTAAATAAGATTTCAGTCTGGACTAAAGTGTAGTACAACATTCCTACAATACATACTGTGAGGAAATGAGGAAAATGTCAATTTTTTTTAATAATGTCATAAAAACCTCAAAATATATGTCGTCTGAAATAAAATAAAAAATGTCATTGTATAGTTTGTCTTCCAAAATGTCATAAAAATGTCCCAACTATAATATGTCGTCTAAAAAAGTCATATAAACCTCATCCTATAGTATGTCGTCCAATATGTAAAAAAAAATTTCATACTATAGCATGTCTTCCAAAATTTCAGGAAAAAGTCAAACTATATATAGTATGTTGTCAAAAATGTCATAAAAATGTCATAAAAATGTCATTAAAACATCCCATTATAGTATGTCTTCAAAAACGTCATAAAATAAGTCATACTATAGTATGTTATCAAAAACATCATAAAATGTCATACTCTAGTATGTCGTCCAAAATGTTATAAAAAAAACCCTCATAATATAGCATGTGGTCCGAAATGTGAAAAAATGTCATAGTATAGTAAGTCGTCCAAATCGTCTTAAAAATGTTATACTATAATATGGTGTCGAATATGTCAGAAAAATGTCATAACATTGTATGTCCTCCAAAATGTCAGAAAAATCCAATCCTATAGTATGTTGTCAAATATGTCATACAAATTTCATAATATAGTAGCATCTGTCGTCCAAAATGTAATGAAAATGTCACTATAGTACAGTTCTGGGTTTTATAGAAATACTCGGCAGTTTTTAAATGTTCAGGAAAAGCAAGAAGGAAACTAAACAAATTCAGTGTCTGATGCGAATTATTTTGTCTTCCAGCCCGTGCACAGTTGATATTTGAGCGTCTGACAGAGGGTCAGTCTCTGGGTCTCTTCTGCTCCCCTCAGCAGGACCATGGCAGCCTGGTGGGCCTCCACCTCTACCACCGCGGTGCTCACAGCCAGACGACCCTGGTGTCCCTGGCTGAGGGCGGAGAGGTCAGCGTTGACCCGGGGCACGGCGCGCGTCTGCAGCTCCGCGGAGGACTGAACTCCCTGGAGATCAATGTAACCATTTCTCCCTTACAGCTGAGTGACACGGGGCTTTTCATGTGGGAGCTGAGCTACAGAAAGGATATCAGCTCAGATCAGATGATCCTCAGTGCTCAAAAGATTTTCTTGTTGGTTGAAGGGGCAGGTAGGCTATGTTTAAACATCTCACAGCAACAGAGCTGACACTTTGCTGCAGCTAAAAAAAACAACAAGCACTTTCTTTCGGGTTTTAATGCGTGTTGGTGTGTTTGTGGTGCAGGGAAGTCGTGCCAGTGCTCTTCAAGTTACCCCCCTCTGCTCCTGACCATCTTTACAGCAGCAGGGCTTCTTCTGCTGATACTCAGCTGGCTGGCCATAGAGAAATGTGTGAGTATTAACTTCAGCAAATGGTTCACAAGAAGAATTTCCCCTTGGGGATTAATAAAGTATCTATCTATCTATCTATCTATCTATCTATCTATCTATCTATCTATCTATCTATCTATCTATCTATCTATCTATCTATCTATCTATCTATCTATCTATCTATCTATCTATCTATCTATCTATCTATCTATCTATCAAAGCAGAGATGCACATTTAACTAAAAAGGGCAAGTCTGAGATTTTATTATGCTGTAAAGTAACATTGCCTTCGAGCAGAAGCTCCACGTGTCACAGTATTTCTACATTTGATAATATACGTCGTCTCCTCTCGTCATGTATAGCGGCTGCTGTAAATGTAATTTACAAAGACAGCTGCACAAGTGAGTCATATTAAATTGATTATTAATTAATCTGTCTGGTGGAATAAAGGCCTGACAAACATCAGTTTTAGTGATCGAGTTCTTGAGGTAACTGATAATTACTGCCGGGATGCATGACTCGCAAAAAACCTGTGACATTATGTAAAGTGTCGAAGGGAAAGTTATCCAAATCCACATGAAATGTCCCAAAAGAAAATTTAACTGGCAAAAAGGAGCCACAATTAGACTTACCAGTGCTGACTGAAATACATGGAGCAGGTTGTCTTTTTTTACAGCTGTGGTAAACTATAGCCTCAAAACCTCCCGAAGGAATAAAATATCACACACTTCGGCCAGTCAGTGTTTACTGGAGAGATACTGTGTCATAAAGTGCTTACGCTGTGTATTATTTTGCAATCAAGGCCTCAAGAAGCCGCTTAGTGTGCCGTACATCTTTTTTTCACGTCCACTCTCACTCAGTGAGGGGTGTTAAAAAAAAAAGGACGACATGTGCGAAATAACTGATTGTATTCAACCCACAAATGTATTTTCTATTTGTCCCATTTTCATTTTTCCATTAATTTTAGATTGATTATTTCATTATGTAGTGCGGCCGCAAAATTAGATTTTTGGATTGGGTTTAATTTAAGAAAAAAATGAACCGAAAAATGAAATATTTTATAGACTAAGTGATTCATCATTTAATCAAGACAATTGGCTGATTTACTGATAGTTATAATACTCTTTAGTGGCAACCTTTTCTACAATGTTTGATCATTGTTTAGGTGAGGAATCAAGCATTGCCTTTTAAAAGAGAAATCTATATTTGAGTTTGAAACCCTTCCCTTAGAAGACCTGACCATTCAAAAATCACTTAAAAACTAAAATATAAATAGCAAATGCAGAAGCTAGTTAATATACCCTACTATTTATTAACTGAAGAAATGTTATGTGTTGTAGGTGAAGAAGAGGCATCAGCACAGACCACAACCCCATGTTCCTATCTACGAGGAAATGAGCTTGAAGCGGCAGAGCCCCGGAAGCTCCCAAAATAACCATGATGTTACCTCCTCACACCTGGAGGAAGTCAACTTCCCCGTGTATGCAAACAACAACATCGGACATCCGCAGGACAACTATTACGCCTGTCCCAGACAGCTCGCCCTCAGAGCCTGACACAAATTGGAGCATCAAAATGATTGGTTCAGCAAGACATGTACAGGAAATAATACCGGCACTGTATCGCAAACGTATACGAGAGCTGCGGAGCCGCAAATACGCTGGTCTGATGGCCCCTTCAATAAAAATAATAATCAGAGAGGCAGTCTTAACAGCCAAGAAAAAAAATGCTATTTTATTAATATTTGAAAGAAGCTCCATAGTTCATGAAAACATTTGTTTCGGTGCATGTCATTTAACAATCACATTCTATGAGGAGAAAGAGATATACAGAGAAAAAAAAAATAAAACATTACAAGCCACTGACTTCTCATTAACTCTCAATACAGACATTTTTACTTAATATTTCAAAAACAAAAGAAAAAGAAAAGAAAAAGGCAAAAAAAACACACAAAAAAAAGCATCCCTAATCTCATCCCCCCACCCCCCAACCGAACCAACCCACCCTCCATAAATCCTTAACAAACAAAAAAAAAATTTAACAAAAAAAACAACAACCCTTGAGGGCGACAGGCTAGAATCCCACAGTGATAAAGAGTGAGACGCTCATTGGTTTTCAGGAATACACAGCATGGCGATGTAGCGCTATAGGTCAATCTGAATCAGGTGGGGGGGGGGGAGGCTGGAGATGGAGGGCCTTCTCCACCCCACCCTCCCTCCCGCTCCCCCCCCCTCCTTTAAAGTAAAATAATAACTGAAACAAAAAAACAAAACAAAAACAACACACACGCATTGGATCCCCAAAAAAACCCCTGCAATAGTTCAGCCACTTTAGAAGAAGTAGGCCAGAAAACCCCCAGCCTCTGCCCCCCCCCTCCCGCCCTCCCTCCCCAACACTTGTGCATAGTTTCATGATCCTTTTACAACCAGCTTATGTTTTACAAACATCCTCCAAAATGTGAAAAATGTTCCACAAAAAAAGTCTGATTTAATCTATTAATAATACCCGCTGTGGGAGAATGAGAGAGAGAGAGAGAGAGAGAGAGAGAGAGAGAGAGAGAGAGAGAGAGAGAGTAATGCACAATGTTCCTGATTCAGTCAGGACGGGACCTCATTAAGAAAACACAATAAAGATTCAAACATACAGCATTTGCATGTTATTCACCGTCTTTTTTTTTTCCTCTTTTATTTTTTTAAAACAAACTCATCGACCATTTTTGTTTTTAAATGTAAAGCAATTTTAATATATAGATTTATAATATAAAGCACTCCATTTTCATTTAAAGTCCATTATTTGGTTATTATGTAACTGCTACGGATTTAGAAACAAAAGGTATCTTCTCTTCTTCTGAAATCCATAACTTTCAGTGCTTAGAATTGTTTCTTTTAAGTCATCCTTTTCTCTTTTTTTTTTAATGTTTTTTTTTTTTTTTTAAACTCATCATAAAAATGTACATTAAAATGGCGTGGAGTTGGTACTCTGGAACCCTGGCCTTCCTGAGACAAGATCCACTTTTTCGTGTGTGTGCAAGATAGTGAGCAATTATGTCTGTTTTTTTTTGTTGTTTTTTTTCTTTTCTTTTCTATAAAGGAAAAATATATATAATCAACATAAAACATACAGGCTTCAGATAGTCCATGAAATCAACATTAACACAGAACAAAAGAAGGTTAAACAGAACAAGACAACACTGTTCGATCCCAGAGTTCTGAAAGTAGCACAATAAATCTTCATTCTGTGATGTGTTGCACTTTTTCCTTTTTTTTTAAAAATGGAAGCATTTGTCCTTTTTTTTTTTTTTTTTTCTTTATCCAACATTCTCATGGTTTAATTCCTTTGTCTCGCCGATTTTTCTTTTTTTTTGAACTCCAGAAAAAACAACAACAAAGTGTTTGTAAACTGTCAGTGGCCTTGCAGAGAAACAGATGACGACATGAGTGAACTGAACGTACGTGAAAACAGAACGAAAGCTAACAAACCAAAAAATAAAATAAAAACAAAAACAAAAAAAAGGTAGGCACCTCTGAAATGAGCCCTAGAAGCCAAGGCTCGGTCTGATGTCTTGTCCTTCACTCTCCGTTGCTCAGATTTGGGAGAGCTGAAGTCCTTCTACTCCAATCTATGGCCACAGGTCTGCAAAATACTTTTTTTTTTTTTATTTATTTATTTTTTGCTGCTTTTTTTTATACATATTTGTTTTGTTTTTTTTGTCATTTTTTCATTTTTTTTTTTTAGGTTTATAGTCTGAAAAATGGTGCAATACTCAATTATGATTCATACTTTCTTGGATTATTCCACAATGAAAGCCACTAAGGTAGATAAACATTACATTTTAAAAACACACTTATTTTAGTCCTTGAGTAAACATTTACACATGAACTGTCCCCGTCTCCCCTCGGTACTTGTATCATGTTGTTCATATAGCTGGATGAGGGGTGAGGCCGACACTCAGTGCAACGCTAGAGGCTAGTAACAATTAACATCAGAATATATTTTTGACAAGCAAAAAAAAAAAAAAAAAAAAAGGAAAAACAAAAAAAATCAACAAAAGTATACTGAATTGAAAAGAAACACGAGGCGGAAGTTTCTCCGCTGTAATCACGAGCTCTCATACATTACTCTCACCTCACACGCCAAACATTCACTCATACAGTACAAGCAGCCTTGTGCAAACACTCAAATACAACAGATGTAAATTTGCCTTTATATCGATCTTTGTTTTCAACAACACTCGTATTTCAAATTGTATTCACTTTGAACCGATGCTATCAAAAATCTCTGAAGTGTATGAATGAGACAAAAAACCACTACAAAAAGTGTTCACATTACATTATTGGCGCTTCTTTTGATTCAAGTATTTGTTTTCATTATTTTGTATTACTCTGATATGTTTATGATCTTGTCATCTGGGAAATATCATGTTGGATACACAGGTAAGGGCTGAAGCCAGGGCAGGGGTGGGGTGGGAGGTGGGGGTGGGGTTGAGGGGGAGGGGGTGGGCTTAGGCTAAGTGGAAAACAAGAGAGATCTAGCCATATACACACATACAGCAATTATGTACTCTTGGTTGTATACTGTATATGAGCTAGCGTGTGCATATTCAACCCAGGCCGTTGTTTTTAAAGAGAGATTTGCTAATTCAACTCTTTTCGGGGGTCCCCGCCCCACGCAGACCCTTGTCTGATCCATGATTGAGAAGCATATTTTACTTGAGCTCCAGTTGCCTTTGAGTCCATGTGACTTAAAAAAAAAAAAAAAAAAAAAAAACATCTGATTTCCAACACTTGACAAGTAGATAAGAGTACAGACGAGGGCGTGGGAGGGGGGCGGGGCTCTCAGTGCTGGTGCTGCGCCAAGAAATCCCAGGGCACATCTGAGACTCGACCTCTGTCCCGGTCACCCGTCCTCCCACTCCGTTCGACTCCCCCCCCCCCCCCCCCCTCCCCCCACTTCAACACCAGTTCCTTGATTTAAGTCCAGTGTGGAGTAAATGCAGGTCTTCCGGAACAATCAACACAAACAGCACAGGCAATAAGTGATTGTTTTTGTTGGATGATGCGAGTCTAAAGTGACTCTGGAAGAGGGCGAATCCCCTAAGTTTTAAGACTTGGTACCGAACTTGAGGTGTATCCTTGTTTTCTGCTGATGCGTCGGGTCCCCGCTCGGAGGCGGGGCCGCCTCAAAAGCCAGATGTGCGGAAATGACCTGTTATATATTGGGCTGGCTCGACCTTCAGGTTGGAGGTCCACAGTGAACCTCGTGGATACAGCTTCCCCACACGTGGCCCAGATAACGGGCCCAGAGAGGGTGAGAAGGCGGCAGCTTGCAGAGAAACAGAATACAGGCATCTCAGTGCACAGCTGACAACAGACTTTTTTTTCTTCTTTTTTTTTTTTTTTGTACTTTCTAGTTTTTGCGAAAACCTTGATGATAAAGAAAAAGATAATGTTTTTGGTTTTTAAAGAGATGTACCCGATGTGACCCATAAACAGTGCACAGACACATACAGGGACCCCACCCCCTGACCCCCTCACCCACCCACTTATCTCCTCCTACTGCAGCCTGGCACTACCCTGTTGGTGAAAGACCAACACCATTCATCTGTCCTGCCCTTCTACTCCTCAAGCCTCCTGCAGCTTGTGGGGGTACGCCCCTGCAGCAAACTAAACTCTCATCCGGCTCAAGATAAATTAGGACGTGTCAAGGTGGAAGTAGGTATTTGTAAAGCAGTTGGCACAAGACTGAACATGTGACTCTTATTTGCCAACAATGAGTGCCTCCAGCAGGTCATTTTTAGTGTCATCCAATAGCTCTGTCCACACGGTGAGAAGCTCTTTCAGTGTCCCCTACATTTGATCCAGGTGAGGTCTCAAGAGAAGCTGCCTGGTAGTAAAGGTTGCGAGATGAGTGAAGATTGGCAGATGTAGGGGATGGCTGTGAACGAACACCTCCTTTGTCTTTGCATAGAAATGGAAGGCTGTTTTTCAGTTGAGGTGGTTCTAAGTGTAACTGAGTGCTCCCAGAGTTAAACGTAAAGCACCAGCGTGAGTGAAACCATCCACACTAAAAGATGGGTGTGTTGGGCGCCCCAGGATGGACAGAGGAAGTTGGCTCACTATCCTGGAGAACCTTTTGACTACACTTGATTCGACTCCTCAGTCCCCCTCCCAAACTTCATCTTACTCCGACAGCTGCACCACACATAAACAATCCCCCCCGCCCCCCCACCCTCCCCACACACCCACCCACCGACAGCCTTTCCTACTGACATCTGCAGTGTTTGGTGTATGGCCTTGCTGCACGGCTGAGGCGTACCTCTGAACTACACTGGTTCTGCCTCGGAGGCGGTGGGAGGGGCAGGAGAGAAGCTGAACACTGCATAAAGACCGTTATTTAAAAGCCATGAAATCTTCATCAGAAACAATCATTAACTATATCATCAATGATAACAGCAATAACATCAGCAAATGTCTTACAACAACAAAAATAAAAATGCACACTGGCAATTCCATAAGTAAAAACCAAGAAAAACAAAACAAAAACAACACATCAAACGACTCCATCTCTGGCTAAAGTGATCCTTGCAGGAGAGAGACAGAGCGAGTGGAAGTGGAGGTTGCTGAGGACAGACTCTGGCGTAGCAGTAGTAGTAAATTTAACACAGGTGGGCCAGTTCTGAAAGAGCTGCTCTCGGCCTGGAGGCCCAGGGGGAGGAGGGGGGGATGAAGAGGAGGAGGAGGGGAAGCCAGTCTTGTAGGGATCCGCAGGGAGGCAGCGAGCGAGAGGGAGGGAGGGAGGGGTGAGGGCTGCTGCAGCACTGCACTCTGCAGCAGGCAGGCACTCATTGGCCACACTATCACACAGGTTGGCAGGGCCTCCAATAGAACGAAAACCAACAACAAAAAGGACAGAAGAGATGGCGATCCTCCCTGCTGGATCCCAGTAGAACATGAACACGTCGAGCGTTTCCAGACACCAAAGGCTAAAGATTTCAAAGTTGCAATGTAACAGTGATATTTACTTTGATAAAGAGGGCGAGGATGAGTGCTTCGGGGGTCTTTTTCCCTGCCACACCCATCATCGGTTGAGTCAGTTCTTCTTTGTATTTCCCTTCACTTTGCTACTATGTTTGACATCCTTTCTGGTCCCACTGACTTGAGGGAAGAAGGATTCCAAAAAACAAAACAAAAAAACCAAAACATTTTCACATCCATGTTAAGTTCAAAAATAAGTATACAGAGAAGCCACTAAGCAGATTGCTTTTTTGTCTTTGCTTTTTCAGTTTTTATTTGCCAGTGTTGCTTCTCCTTTCTTCTATTCGTTGGCATCGAGGGTATACGGAGCAGCGACGCTCTTGCTAAGTGCTATGATAGACCACCTTTCCACAGATCGTTGCTGCAGAACTTTTCAACCAACGCAAATGTGGGCGAAAGAAGAAAAAAGAAAAAAAAAAGAAGTCATCTGGTCTTCTGGTAAAAAAAAAAAAAAAAGAAAAGAAAAAAGAAGTCATCTGGTCTTCTGGGGAAAAAAAAAAAGAAAGGAAAACAGGCTCCTCTCATTTTGGTTTTGATGCCTTCACCCCCAAGCGCACGCACACACACACACACGCACACACGCGCGCTCACACACACTCACACTCTCACACACACACACACACACACACATACACACACATACACTTGCCCCTCCGTGTCCCCAAAACCAGTCACCAGCATAAATGTGGAGAGTAGGCTGGCTGAAGAAGTGCTCTGTGTGTGCGTCCTTGTATATCTCGGACAGAAGATGGTTGAAGACCAGCTTGCTACTCTCCTGAGTTCACACACTCTTTAGGGGAGGGGGAGATGAAGGGTAATAGTGGCAGTTTTTTTTGTCTATTTTTTGTCCCGTGGTGGGTGCAGGGCAGATAAAGTTTTTACAGTTCACTCATTCCTTATCGTCTTCCTCTCTCAGTGTGAGAAGACTCGGGAGGGTGCTTGGACGGTAGAGTCTGTGGCTAATATTGCACGTCACTTGAAATGGTGTTTTGCAGGTGGAGTGGGCGCGCTAGGGGGGAGGGGAGGTTGCACGACTTGAGGTTTTCCCACAGCATCAGTGAGAGGGTCCGACACCGAGACCGAACTGCGAGTTGCCCCGCACGTGAATTGAGGTGCATCGAAGCGTTTTGTCTTTACAGTTCCATTGTAATAGCAGTGGTTCATTTCGTTGTCCCATCACGTCTGACTGTACATGCGACGACCCCCGAACTCTCCCCCCCCCCACCAGATAAGATTGACAGACACACTTGAATAACATAATTTCTTAGCTTTGTTTGCAATGGTTCAAGAAAAAAAACACTAAAAAAAAAACCTACAAAAATAAATGGCTTGAACAAGGCGAACAGAGTTGCATCATTCCCTTTGAGCGTTGTGTGGGGAACTTAATCTGCTTGCAAAAAATGCACTGAAGTTGTGAGCTGTGGTTGCTTCTGTTAAGCCGCAGCAGCATGTACTCTCCACTCAGGTTTCACTGGCTCAGAAATAAGGGTGTGCAAGTGTCCGTATGCTTCTTCACCAAGTACAGAGTGAGTGAGGATAGCAGGGCAGGAAATAGTTTAAGGCTAATATTAGTGCTGAGAGAAACAAATGTCGAGTCTGGACCAGCTGAAAGTTCGACAACCACTCTGATTGAAGGGTTTTACTTTGGGAATGATGCCTTTTTTCATGGATCTCTGAGGTGCAGTATGATTTGCCTCAAAAGGCAGTGAGGGATTACGCAAGTTTAAAGATCGCAGCTCGTCACTGTGTCAGTTTGACTAAAAGTATGTTTCACACGGCGAGCTCTCCAAAGTTTATTTCTGTAAAAACTTCTCTTTCTTTGTTGAATGAAAGCCTTACTTCCTGTGTCTCCGGAAGTAAAAGCAGAACACTGTGACCATAATCTCGTACTGAGATTCATAAAAGAACTGCAACTGAAGTGTCATTAAAAGCAAAAGGAGCAGAGGAGGTCGACAAGGGCAAGCAGCGAAGATGAAGCCTCGTCCTCCTCTCGTCTCTCCTTTTCACCTTTACGCCCGCGCTGATTATCTCCACATTGATTTGCAAGGTTTTTGCTTCTCTTGCTGTTCGTTTTGCCTCTTTTTCCTACATGGACTCCCCACTCAGCAGGTCCCCAGGCAGCAGCGTACTGATTTGGGTGGGGCTCCCCATGACCCGTCCCTCCTCTCCACTCGGGGGTCCCCACAGGCTGGAATACTGCTGAACGCCACCCCAAAGCAGCTCTCCGCCTGTTTTTGTTCCGCCCACTCCCAGGCCGCTGCTACTGCTGCTGCCGCCGTTGTTGTTGTTGTTCCAGTGGGGCGAGTGACCAATGGGGTGAGAGGCTCCGGACGCAGTCCCGCCCATCCTCGTCTGATTGGTGCCTGGAGTGGCCTGCCAGCTGGTCGTTCCGCCAAGTGACTGGCCCTGTGCAAAGAAGCGGTTCACTTCCTCTTCCCCGGCGAACTCTGCCAGGATGGTTGTGTTCCCGAGCACGCACCTGGACAGAGATGGAAGGACATGTGTAATTAATGGTTAAATCTTAAAAAACCAACCGAGCCAAACGCTTTGAAACAACGTGTTAATGGACGTACATGTGCAGGGACTTCTGAGCCTTGGCAGCTTCATCCTTGGAGCTGTAGCGCACCACAGCGTTTCCCTGTGTCAGGTTGAGGTGGAATGTGATGAGGGGGCCGTGCTGCATGCAAAGTGTACGCAGAGTCGAACCATCGATCTGGAAAACAAACGAACTCGCAGAGTGAGTGGTGGACGTTTGCTGTATCCCGCAAATTTTCCGGGAACTGTAAATGACTGAAGGCAAAGAGACACAGCTGACTGGATGCTGTTACCTGTGGAGTGAGGTTCCTTAGAACCAGCCAGCTACTGGTCCTGGTGGAGCTGTCTGTACTCCACGCGGTACCAGCTGCTGTGAGAGACAGCAGTGGAAGACAGACATCTAATTAGCATGACGTTCAAACGTCAAAGAGAATTTAATTGTCATATTCAATTCAATTCAATTTTATTTATATAGCGCCAAATCACAACAGAGGTTATTTCATGGCACTTAACACATCAAAGTCCTTACAGCAGAGAAATATGCCCAGTAAACCACAGGAGGTTACACCTTACAATTCGATTTTTACTTTCCTACTCCTCCTTTCACCTTCAACAAGAATATCATAAAAAAAAACAACACAAAAAAAACTTTAAAGAAATACAGAAAATGAAAGAATAAGAATATAAATAGTTAAATCAAAATGTATTCTGCAAAAAGCAGCTGGGAGCAGCGATCCTGGAGTAACCAAGATCCATGAGTCATCAGTCAGGAAGTGCACTACGCATTATTGCAAGTAACAAGTCTAAATTACATTTAAATAACAATGTAAATGACATGAGTGAAAATGACTTTAATAACATTGCAATGTCAGTGTCCCACATCCTGAGCTTTGTCTGAAACCAAAATCAGTTGCTTAAAGCTGAATGGGTGGGGTCGATTTCCGCCATGAAATAAAGTCAAACCACCTAGTGTCAGTTGACATTCATTCAACCACAACAAGGTCTTCTCAAGGTGTCGGGTACGCTGCCTGTTCTGTGCCTTCACAGTTGGCCTGTGGTTGTATGCCACAGGAAAACTCACATCAGCTCACATTTCACAACAGAAGAGGTCTTGAGCTTTGCGTCTCAGCTATGCAGCATGTCTCAAACAATTTCAGTTTTTATGTCCAATATTTTCACATAAATAACAAGAAAATATTTTTTGGGGCTAATTTGCCTACAAGCCTTTCCTGCCAAATCTTCCTTAAATAAAAGAATTCTTAAAGAATTACAACAACGTTAATCTATTTAATCCCTACCAATTAACTTCTTTAAATGTCTTTAATCATGCACTTGTTGTAAGGTAATAAAGGCAGTTTCAGTTCAAAGTACAGGAATAATAAGTCCAACTGGGATTTTCATCAAAATGAAAAGGGACGCTGGTTTTATTGACCAGACTACTTTTGTTAGAATCTTCTTTGTCTTCAGACAAAAGGTTTGTGAAAAGATATATGAATCTGCTTGAATATATATATAGCGTTGTCAGATAATAAGTTTAGAGTTTTGATTGTTTTAATAACAGTGTAATATTTGTCTGCATTTCTTGGTCTAATAATGTACAAACATTTATGATAAGATATTTACTATCAGATGCTATTGTGATGAGGGAAACATGACAAACTTTGGTGCCAAAAATATTTGACTACCTGTGGTGTAAGAGCTGCTCCAGCCTTGAGCCAGACCCAGGGAGTTGCCCCCCCAGGTGGAGGAAGGCTTTGTGTTGGTGAGGCCAGGCGGGGGGCGGGAAGGGGCCGTGGTGCTGCCCCGGGGGCCGTGGGGGACCTTCCACAGCTCGTGGGACAGAGAGGCCTGGCTGTGAGAAATGGGGCCTGGAGACCAAGTAGACTTCATCTCTGACAGTTTACCTGGATGAGACGAGGAGGGGAGAGGTTAGTTTGCGGAACCAGTTGTCCGAAAGACAGCTCCTCCCACAGGGGGAGTACTGCAGAGTCAAATGAAGTCCACAGGAGGCTACGATGTTGAATGTGAAGACCGCAATACCAAGTAAAACTCCTCACTGGATAACTGACAACCTTTTACGTGTTTTTACTAATCTCCCCAAAAATTTAGGCTCATCAGGTTCTAATAATCAATGTAACTTAAAAAAAAATATAACTTTGAAAATATATAGCTCACAAACACCCCCTTGCAGCATGGGATGTTATGTAATGGTACAAATATATCTTCTGTTCCTATTTTTAAACATAATTACAACAATTATTATTATTATTATTTGATTTAAAGTACCTTTCTCACACCTCAGGGACATTTTACATATAAAACTATGGAGCTAATTTCCTGCTGAAACTTAACGATTGTGGAGGCAGAATTACTCAGGACATTTGTGAGAAAGTCTTCAGCACACTGACAGCAGGAAGACGGTGCCAAAAGTTTTGCGATACTTTTTTTTTTGTCATTGGAAGACATATTTTTGTGTACTTGTACCTTGGAGTTTCCTACAGTCACGGGTCTGTCACGTCGTGCGTGTGTGAGATGCTGTTTTGATCCGTCCTCTGTACGGCTTCATATCGCACCGGGAGCGCTTCGGAAACTAAGTGGTTTGTTTTTTTATTTCTGGCCTGTGTGCTTTTCCACGGTCTTAATACATGCTGTAATTACATTTTAAGCATTATGTATATGGAACATGTTGTGCAATTGTTTGATAGGTACATTTGACATTTTAAAAATAAAAAGCATTTTTTGGTCAATGGTGTTGTGTGTTCGCAAACATCAGTGTGTTATTAAGTGAATCGCAGGGCATTTGTGAAACTTGTTTTTTAGGTTTGTTAGGTTTTTGGCTGTAAGTTAGCTCCATGTGCAACTAATTTCAAATATTACTTTTGATTGGCTGGCTTTCATGTACTCTCGTCTGTGAGCCAAGTGGCACACATCCCTCCCCACACTGTGTTTGTATGTACGAGATATGTTTGAGAGACAGACAACAAAGAACAATTACTTAACTCAAACAGACAAGCGAGTTACTGTAAATCCAGGAGAAATAACAGGCTACACTCTCCTCTGTTCCACACTCTCCATGCCACACACAAGCGGGGAGGAGATACACTAACAGCACAGGGGGAAATATGCACTGCATGAGGTACAAAGCTGACGGGGAGACAGCTCAAATGAAGGTCATATTTAATCAGAAGCACTGCCTTAAATGAAGCGGGAGAAATGTGCTTCCCCAGTGAATGGTTGACGCTCTGGGTGTTACAGTAACAGGAGGGTGAGGATAATGCTGATTTGCAGAGATTCAGCCACTGCAATATGGGGGGGAAAAGGTTATGGATAAACCGTGTACCTGCGTCGTCCATCTCCGGGGACGAAAGACTGAACGAGCTAGTGTAGGCACTGACTGGCCAATCAGTGGAGGGAGGCAGAGCCTCGTTCTGAGATGAAGTGGGAGAGGAGCCTGAGCCAATGGCAGCAACAAAAAACAAATAGACAGACACAAATAAGGAAAAAGTAGCAGAGAGAAAATGGAATAAAGAAAATAAACCCAGTACAAATGATGATAGTTCAGAAGAGAAAAGTATAAACCAGTAAATGATTACAGCGGCAGTTAAAAGTAGGAAAATGAAGAACAAAAGAAGAAGAAGCAGGCTCTGAGGTGGCACCAGCTGCACATACTGTCCAACAACTCTAGTACATTTGTATGGGGACACAGCCTGTTCAATAAAATATCTTTTTCAGATCACGGGGAAATATCTCCGCTTGGATTTATTGTGTTTGGCTTAACTGTGTTGTAGAATTTGACTTGTATGTTGGGAAGAATTCATAAACAAACATCTTAATATTAGCCATATAATACACTTTCCCCACACGTCACACAGCGCAGCACCTTTGCTCGTTGACCCTGTTCTCACCTCCACTCCTGTCCCGCAGCAGGTAGCGGTTGACGTCTTGGATGTTGGTGTTGATGGTGGGCCCGCTGGGGACACTGCCGGGGGTCATGTTGGGGTCAGTCTCCGGGTCGATATTCTGGAGGCCCTTCCAGGGTACACCAGGGCAAAACTCTGAAAGTAAAACCAACAAACATTTACATGCTTATTATTACCACCTGGACATAACTAATAAACTGACTAACCACACAAAAATCCTGTAATTAACAGCCATGTTTACTGATGAGACGATAAGACGAGATACGTTTTTACAGCCAAATATTAAAAATTATGAGATGGGGATATGCTTTGACTTGTGTTTTTTACTTTCTATTTCATGTTTTGCTTTTTTCAAGTATATTTGTAATACTGTCATTACAGCAGAAGTAATTATTGTACAAGTAGCTGCCAACATGGAAAACTGAATAGAACAAAAACAAGTGTTCCTGACCTGGTGGCCAGTTGATATTGGTCCCATTGGCCATCTTGTCACTGCTGCTCTTGCCCTGTCCCCAGCTGTCTGGGGGCACCAGTGGGCTGGTCGGAGAGTCTGAGCTGGATATCAGGTTGTAGGGGCTGTATGAGTCGTCCAGCTGAGGGGGTTTGCCAGGGGGGCCCAGGTTGGCACCTGAGAGAAGCCAAATGAAACAAAAGGAAGTTTAGAGGCAAATATGATGACTTGGCAGAGGTTTGGGATTTTTTTTTTCATCTATTTTGTAAACAATAACAGACATAGTCTATGTTAAATTTGAGTTGATTGATTGTTCAACAGCATTACAATCTACAGCTCTTAAATTAAATGATAAATAAATGATATGGTGAAAGATGTTTTCTGAGCCCAGCAGCTCTTAAGATCTGGGTCTCCGGGGCTGATGTGGGCAGAATAAGATAACGCATGCCCATATTTGAAATTTTTGCAGGCTGAAAACAGATCCATGGTCTAAAAGGGGTTTAATATAGTGTCAACATAAATACATTACTTTGAAAGGGATATAAAATGTTTTCCAGAAGAGATTCGTTATCTGTAATTACCCATGATTCCCTTTCCTCTCTCACCATGCTTGCCCAGGTTGGGCTCCAGAGGAGAGGAGTTTCCAGAGAGGCTTTCCATCGAGTTGGGGTGTGTCCACTGTGACAAGCGCGATTGGGGTTGGGGGGGTTCCTTCATAGACAGACCTCCCACATCAATGCAGTTTACATTCATGTTAGGATTCAGTCCAGCTGAGAACACAGACAGATGTTACTACACAAACCTGCCAGGATGACTGCAGTGTTACCTATTTGAAATTCAAAGAGCATAGCAGCTGCCACTCACAGAGAGAGTAGGGGCTGTACGTATTGGGAGAAGACTGCGGCTCTTTGGTCTGCAGGTCAGGGAGGCCTGGAGCCTGGGGGTGACCTGGAAATGAGTCCAGGGTGGATTTGGCCCCGCCAGGATGCAGGCCTGAGTGGGAAGGGGGCGGCTGTTGTTGCTGCTGCTTCATCAGCAGGGCCTGGGCCAGCTGACGCTGGTGCTGTTGGATCTGCTGCTGCATGTTATTGATTGTACGTGCAACCTGTGATGACATCACAATGGATACATATTTAGTATCGATACGCATGTGTTACAGCTGAAGATTTTGCTTCCATCAACTGTTTTTAGGCATATCTGGATTTTTTTTTTTATATAGTGATAATAGTGATAATAATTTTTAGGTAATAGCAGAGCAGAACAGAAGAGAAAATGAAAACTTACTTGCTGCTCTTGTTGTCGAATGGGGCCAGAAACATTGCGCTGCGCCTGCAACATCTGCTGTTGAATTTGTAAACGCTGGTATGCCTGTGAATCAGGTATGAGCATGGTTTAAATAGTTAAAAGATGTCACAGTGTCTGTAAACCCAGTTATAACTAAGCAGTACCCATAATAATACAAATAAAAATAATCCACGTGGTTGAAAAATGGAAATGTAAAAGTCACGTTTCAATTTTAAATGCTGTGAATGCAGTCAGGGCTCTTTGTGCACATGGGCTTTCATCTCAGAGGAATTATATCTGATGCATCTAATAAAACACAGCAGATGAGGTGAAATGTGACTCACCAGTTGCAGCTGGTAAAGTTGATTCAGAAGGGTCATATGTTGAGGGTTTATTGGTGAGGTTAAAAGTGCAGGATTCAGACCAATGTTTTTTGCTGCAAACTGTAAGAGCTGTGCTTGAACCTGAGGGCAAACATTAAATACACAACAACATTTAAAGGTTTGTTCGTTTCCTATCTCACTTCCACAAAAAAGTAACGTGCAAGTGCTCGGCGTATCGTCTGTCGCTTTATGATGTATGAAGTTCAAAGACATATAAACTGGTATATAATAAATCAAATAAAAAGTTTTCATAGACCGTAATCTGAATACAATATATTTATCGTTGCATACATTAAAACACTTTTCCTTCTTATCTGTTTGTATAGTAAGTGGTAAAGCAGGCCCCATGTGCATATGTATATGTTTTCGTGTGTCTGAGAGTACCTGAGGGGAGAGAAACTGAGGCACTTGAGCACGTAGACTAGGCTGAGAGGAGCTGAGAGGCGGCACTGGTGGCTGAGGAGGCGGCTGCGGCTGCTGCATGGCCCGGGCTTGTGCTGCTCCACCACCGCCAAACATTCCACTCTGCATCTGCCCGATGGAGAATAATTCGAGAAGAGAGACACGTCAAATACACTGGATCGACCCTCTGTTTGATCGGTTTCCTCAGGCTCTACCACAGTGAGCGTTTTCTTTTAAACACTGTGAAGCCGACAACCTGCTGGTGGGTCTGAAGAGCATTTATTTTTTTTTTTTTTTAATTATTACAAAAATTATACCATTCATCACAGCCAGAAACCATACAAATTTAACTTGCACCTTACGCCTTCCTCAGGAAAAATAACCAAATCTGATCTTAAATAGTAAAATCGTAAAATTCATTCTACGTGTCATTTAAAAACACCAAAAATAAAACATTTGTATGATACAGATTTTGGAAAAAAATTGGTTTTATAAAATTCTGCACTCGTCAGAGCAACTGGGAACCTATCAATGACCAGCTGAGATCAACAGTCTCGTGACAAAAATGTATTTTGTCTAAACTGCAGGCTGTGACACTTTCCAATACTTGCAGGCACTTGGAAACGTGTTGAATATATAGATGCCTTTTTTTTAAGAAATGTTTGTAAAATAAATGATTAAAGAATTAAATTTATGTTTCTTTATCTTTGACATTATGAGGGTGTTATCGTGAAGATAATTTTGAGTTCTCCCTATTTTTAGCCATTATGGTGCTGCTCCCATAGGAATGCACGACTTGCTGGTGCAGTGAAAAAAATGAGCACACTGAGTAAAAAATGTGATGGAAACAAAAAACGCCTGCAAACTGTTTGGGGTTAAATATTTTAAAATCAATTAAGTTTGAAATTACTCAAATATGTTTCTTAAAATTGCAACAGTCAAATTCAAATAATGAGTATCACAAATGATAGAATTTAAAGTATTGTCCAAAAGTCATGCCATTACAGTAAACTTAGACGTGGTCCTTTGCGATGTGCAGTGGTGGATGTGGGCTGGTAAAAGTTTAGACATTCTTGATCTATTTTGTTTTGCCATTTTCTGCTCACTAAACCTGCTGTCTTTTACTAGACAACAAACGGTAAAAATAACTTTCCTCAGCCCATCCTCCCCTTCATATCCTCTACTCTCATTAGCTGGGTGAAGGATGCTATACATAGCGTTATATTTCTTACATTAAATTAGGAGCAGCTTGCCCTGGATCTGGAGGAAAATATCTAACCTGGAGCCTCTGATTATCAGCTCGTGTTACCAAAGAGTCCATTCAAAGCCATTGTTTAAATATTCCCTCTGGTGCTATTCTGCATTCAAAACCATTTCACGTACAGCAAATCTATAAGTAGATTAAGGAGCGACACGCTTACCTTATCCATGAAGGGCAAGCGGGGGTCCGCTGAAGGGTCTTTGGAAAGAAGCGGAGGCCGAGGGCAGCCCATGGGCTTGTTGATGAGCCCATTGTTGTAATCATGGCCGGCTATACCCATCCCACGCTTGTCAAGCTCCGTCTTCTTCTCCAGCAGGGCACTCATGGCCTGATCCAGGTTCATGTTGTTGCTCTTAAGAGCCTCTTCTGCTGGATCCCTCTGGAAATGAAGTCAGTAATGCAGAAACAAATCACTGCCAAAATGTAACAATGAAAATATACAATAATACATTTGGGGTACTGGTCAAATGCTCCAACTGTGCATTTAAAGACAAATAACAAATAGGGCCACAATTAATGATTATTCCTATTATCAATTAATCTTTCATTTATTTTGAATTAATTGTTTAAATTTCAGAAAAAGTGAAAAACAATCACAATTTACCAGAGTGTTTAATTTGTCAAAAATCAAAGGATATTTTAATTCAATCTAGCAGTAAATCTATGTACAATGTTCAAAGAATCAGGAAACCAGAAATGATTTCACATTTCCAGGTAGTTATTAACAGCAGGGAAGCAATTTATGTCAGTTCAACTCACAGGGAAGCCCATGTCTGTCAGCTGTTTGATGAGACGATTCATTATCCAGGCATCTTCCTGTTTCCCTGGGACCTTCCCCTGGGAGAGACGGTGATTGAAAATTGTAATATCAACTAAAAATATCAAATGAAAGGATATAGGACCATTCAATATGTAATTAGCTTTGATTCACACCTTCTGTGGGCCCTTTTTGGATGCATTGCCCCAAGAGTTACAGGAAGAGTTGCTCTCCTGGGAGGCGGTGCTGTTCCACATGTCTCCCTCCTCTGCATCCCACTGACCGCCCGACAGGCCGAGCTCCTCACCTCCACCTCCACCTCCCCACCCGTCTTGCATAGGTTTAGGGGCTGAAAAACAAACAGAAGAAAATGTAAACCAAGCAGCGACGGGGACAAAAAAAGCTACCCTACGTGGTAAATTTGTCATGATCATCTTTACTTAAAACAGTTTATTCGAGCACAGATTACTACGTTTCCAAAAAAGAAAACGCATATTATCATATAAATGGGTTTAATCTTTTTCTTCAACAATGCTCACTGCAATACTTGAAAACCTCAAAATAGCAATATAACCTTGACCTGAAGATTGAATTATTTACAATGTGTCTTGTGTCACCCAGAATCCACTGGTTCAATTAAAGTTAGGTATCTGGCAGGCTGTCCTTTTCTTAATAAGATCGCAGGTTTTTCCAATGTGTATTCAGGTTAAAAAAATTCTCTGATGAGGAAAAATAAAAGTGACAAGGTCTAAAGCTGAGAAAATAACATGAACTAAAAAAGTAACACAAGTAATCTAA
Organism: Brachyistius frenatus; assembly: GCF_029030835.1. Lineage (NCBI taxonomy): Eukaryota > Metazoa > Chordata > Actinopteri > Embiotocidae > Brachyistius > Brachyistius frenatus. The sequence goes on from NW_027210718.1 coordinate 242,114, forward strand.
CCACTTTAAAATATCGCAGCCACTAGGGGTCAGTGTAGATATATGTGTAAAATGTCCGCGGCTCTTTCTTCCCTTGTGTCATATTGATGTCCTTGACTTGACTCATCAAGAACTTCTTTTCAGCAGTGGAGCACACATACGCAGTATCACCGTCCTTCGAAGGTGTACACACTCGGACAAGACTCGATATACAGGATGAAGATATTTACCAGGTTTGCAAGATGCAGATGTCATTGTTGGGTTGCCCCTGCCATAGTTGTCCGTGTTGCTTTCTCCCCAGCTGCCGCAGCTCCCGCTAGGTTTGCCCCAGGAGGACGTCCCGTTATCCATGCTGACCGGAGAGGGTGCAGGTTCCCCCCAAGTGCTCTCTGATTTTGTGTGGGAGCTGGGCTGCTCTCCCCAACCTGGAGGACACACAAGGACAACAGTCTGTCAGTAAAAATACTTCACCGCACATAAACCAGTATCGAAAAATAGATGCTTCAGATATTTTAGCCACAATTTTAAGTTGTTTTTTTTGTCATTTGACAAATTTTCTCATAAAAAGGCTCAACCAGATATCATTCACATCTAAAATAGTCAGAGACTACTATATTAAAACAAACAAATTGGGACATTTTTTCAATTGTTCATTGTCGTTCAGGACTGAGAAATGTAAAAAAAAGTGCATTTCATAATCTTATCTTGTGGTGCTTTGCCAAATTTACAGACCATGCATTAACAAGCAAATCCAAATGACAAAATATTAAGTGCTGGGTCCTGTTGTTTATATTTGGCAGAATCTTGTCTATATTGCTCTATGCTAAAGTGGCTATCCAAGCTAGTGAACACACTCAGGCCATCTTACTTCAGATTAGTTATTGACTGTTAAAAAGGTTAGACGTGCCCGTTATATGCCTAATACACAGAGAGCAGGTCTGAAGCATATTCCACATGTTCAAAGTTCAATTTAATCATTAATTCTCCTTTTTGGTTTTCTGTACGTTTCTTTTTTTGTTCATAAAAACTGAACCTTAAATCTGACTGAGCCTCCAGGAAACAACATCACCCCGTTTATCCTTCTGTTTGGGAGTGTGAGGTGCCAGCCATGCAGGGGGGCAGAAACCTGGGCTTGGCTGAGCAGGATAGTTGATGGAGGGAGGTGATGCCCATTTAAGATTTGGCACATCCCAGTTCCTTTTGGCACAAGACACATGGTGCTTGTCTGTAAGCCTGCAGCAGCGCTAGGCTTAGTTTAGCTCTCCCTCCAGGGAAAGGTCAAGTACTAAAGGCTGCTCCAAAATTATAGCTAACATCAACCTTCTGACCAAGGCCTAGCAGAAAAAAACAATCTGTCTCATTTCTTCCCCTCTTTTGAGATGACTACTGAGGAGTTGTGCTAATTTGTTTTTAACCCACTTTATGCTCAATAGCCAGTAAAATGATATGCTATCAGGTTTTTTTTTCCAACATGGAATCAACATGCAGGGTCAAGTGTGGGACAGCAGGGGGCATCGACCCCTCTCGGTGCCTGGGGGCTTGCTCCACCTCCTCCCTTCATCTCCTGACAGATGGCGGCTCCCATATAATCACACACTTCCGATCCGTCTCAGTTTGCGGTGAATCAGTATTTTCACGAGTCACTTTGTAAACAGCATTCTTGTGCTTCCTTTGGGTACCCGTATGAGGTTGCCAGAGTTACCCGCACAGCCATGCCGGGCATTGTGAAATGTGAGGAGCCCCATGGAGGGACAAACTGATTTAGATAGTTGATTAGATGTAAATCCAAAGAAACTAGGTCAAGATTTTACCTTTAAGTGGATCAACAGCTTGGGGCTTAATAGTGCATTGCGCTAACTACATAACCAGCTTTCATGTTTGGCATCTTTAGTTTGCACATTGAAAGAAACAAAGAGAAACCTAGGCGAGCACTACACAATAATTCAACTCGAGTTACATTTGAAAAACTGAAATCAAATCAGCTGTATATTGAAAGCCAAAGATCTGACCAACTTGGCTTTACAAATCAGAGCTGTCTTACCTTGCGCTATCAGGGGACCCCTGTTGTGAGATGGCCCAGATTGGTGTTGCACAGTTGGATCCATGGGCCCACTGGTGGGGCCTGGGTTTTGGGTGTTTTGGCTATGGTTCTGTAAAGGTGCAGGCGGCCCATGATAAGGGTGATTGTGAGAGTGGGAATGGTTGTTGTTTGAACCTGTGGGGTTATTGCCTCCAGTGGTAACCTTAGCCTGGGACATTCCTGGATTATTCCTGTCCCACAGATTGACTGCCTTGTTGTAGGTACCAGGTTCACCCCAAGCGGATGTCCCATCATCTATCTCCATCTTGCGTCTGATTGAAGGAGGGGAGGGCTCCTCCCAGCCTGTGGGCTCAGCTGAGGACTCCTGCTTACTACCACTCCAGCTTGCACCCTGTTTCACTGAGCCTGAGCCACCCCAAGAACCCATGCCCCCTCCTCCACTGTTACCACTGGGGCCATCCTGAGGCTTGCCCCCCCAACCTTGAGGAGGGCCACTAGGGCGCTGGGGAACTGACTCTCCCCAGCCCCCATTTCCTCCAGCTCCAGATATCCCAGGTCCTGAAGCAGACATTCCCCAGCCTCGTTGGTTTTCCTTCCATCCGCCTGATTCTCCCTCCCAGCCGGGGTTAGTGGGGCTCTTTTTGCTCTCCTCTGGTTCTCGCCAGTCCCCAGCGTTATTGCTCCCTCCACTGTTGCCCCAGCTGTGGGATGTTTTCGGTTGCTCTCCCCAGCCCTGGGATTGTGACTTGATGTGAGACTCGTCCCACCCAGTTGACTTCTCCTCTCCCCAGGACTGACCACCATTCTTGGATATGCTCGTGGTGGGACCTCCCGTTGGAGGGTTCCCCCAGCCACTTGGGCCTCCCGGGGGCTTAATGTTGTTGGGTGGCTCTCTCCAACCAGAGCTGGGCTGGTTGGTAGCTGCTATGCTTCCACTCCAACCGGAAGCTCCCTGAGAACCAGGCACATCATTTTTGCTCCCAGAGTCAGTCCTCTGAGGGGGGGCCGTGTTAGTGATGGAGGGCCCCTGGGCATCGCTTGGAGTGGTTGGGCCAGAGACCCATGAATCAGCGCCTGCATCATTCTTGCGTTTAGTATTGTCCATGTCCCAGGAGGTGTGCTGGCGAACAGGGGTCTGTCCCCAGCCAGTGTTGCACAGCACCCTGGGGTCCAGATCCTGGGCAGGCAGCGGAGGAGCCGGATTATCTCTGGATGAGCGGTCTCTCTGCTGGGGATGTCCTTCCATGCTGTCACTGCTCCCTTCACTAGCACCGGCTGTGCTCACAGCTCTGTTCCAAGGACTTGCCTGTGAATCTTGGGGAGGAGAGCTGGGTGTGTCCCAGCCTCCCTGGGCCTCTTCAGTGTGCTGCTTCCCCCAGTCTCCACTTGACTGTTCACCCCAGCCTCCAGACTTTCCTGCTCCACCTCCTCCATGGCCCCAGCCAGAGTCCCAACCAGGTGCCTCCTTAGATGAAGTTGCCTTTGAGTTACCACTGTTACCCCATACTGAGTTACCATCTTCTCCATTGACCTGTGAACCACCTGGTGGTGGCTTGCCCATGGAACCCAAGCCTACAGGTGCACTACCCCAGTTGGGCAAGTTGCGGATAGGGCTTGGGGGTTCCTGCTTATTAGTGTGATTTGGTCCATCAGTTTTAAGGTTCTGAGGTTCTGAACTGAAAGACACATTTGTGGACGGGGAGGGGTGCGGCTCTGATGCGTCAGAAGCCATTATGGTGCCCCAGGCGCTGCTAATCCCAGAGGAGTTGCTGTTAGTGTTGGCTCCAGTACAGGTGCTGGTCTGGGCTGAAGGAGGGCCAGGCGGATTACAGAGGTTGGGTGTAGGTTGAGGAGGTGAAATGGTGTTGGCTCCCCCTGAGCTGCCTCCCCCTGTGCCTCCCCCGTCATGCCCCAACATAGGCCAGGCAGACGGGTTGGCATTAGGGTTTAGGTTCAAGTTAAAGTTGGTGGTGGAGGACGATGAAGACGAACCCCAGCCCCTGCTGCCTCCTCCTCCCCCTCCCATTGGGCTGTCCCCCTTTCCCTCACTCCCCACTGAGGACTGAGGGGGACAGTGAGAGGGTCCAGGCCCAGAGCCCCAGCTGCGATTGGCTGCAACCTGGCTAGAGAGCATGCTGGTTCCAGTATGATTGGCAGGGCTGGGCCCACTGTTGGCTTTGCTGCTAAGGTGGTTGGCAGGGAAGTGGCCTGTCTGGCTATTGGCTCCCGTGGCCATACTCACTGTACTACAACTACTGCTAGTACTACTGCTGCTGCTGCTGCTGGTCAGGCGACCAGGGTCAGTGTCCAAAGGGCATCCTCCTGGAGGGGCCTGGCTCTGGCTGAGGGTAATTGAAGGCCAAGCCTCTGTGTCCTTCTGGTCAATGATCAGTTGATCCCAGCCGCTGAGATTGGTGGAAGATGCAACACTTGTGGCACTCCTGTTGGCTGGCAGGTGTCCCCAGAGGGGATTATCATACTGGGCTCCTTGGCCACTCTGTGGGGGCAGTTCTGTATGGAAGGAAATAAAAATAACAGAAAGATCAGGCCATGAGGATGAGCAAGAAGATCAGAGAACAGCAGCATAAGTTATGTATATTGTCTCGCCCACAAAGTTGAAATACAATGGCAACCTGCAAGGTGTCTACTTATGTATGCACAGACTTCACAAGATGCTTTGTTGATGAAAATAAATACCACCCACACTGAAAATGCAAACTCACGAGTGGATAATATGATCACAGAGGGAACTTTCACAGAGCCCGTTCAAACACTGCAGTTTCCCACATTGTTTTAATGCATATATTTTCAAATATTCTATGTGTCAGGACAGGACCAATTCTCTCCATGATGTAACTAAGCTAAGGCAGTCACGAAGTAACTACAAACTACACTACAGTATTGAATAAGCATTCAAATATCTGTCAAATAAAGCATTCATGGAGTGAGCTACAGAGGACTGTCTCTACCTGCTTGATTGGCTTGTGCTTCTATTTTATGACTTAAACGCTGCATTTGAATTGTCAAAAACAAATATTTCTCAAACTGATAAAAAGTCATTGCTTTTATTGTTCTTATTTGACACTGACTGTCGTGGGAATTCAGACAACCGTGAAGCTATTTGACAGTCATCATTGTAGATATTATTACATTGGCTTGCAGTAAGCATGCTGTTTAAAATCAGTATAACAAAAACAAAATTAAACCTTTATAGTTGCATATATCTAGAAATTTATATATTTACATGCAACACTAATGATAATAATTAAAAAGTTACCAAATTTTAGGGCTATATTTAGTAAACAGGGATAAAGATTAACCCAATGGAAAATGGTGCCACATGCAAAATCATTTTTGCATAAATAAT